>NW_024387510.1:0-143555 GCF_900408965.1 Simochromis diagramma | reverse complement strand
ACCTGATGACAGTGGCTACTGGACAAGACGACATATGGTGTGGCAAGAGATGAAAAACAAGGTGTTGTATAGAACGTTACTACACAAGTAACCCAGCAGAGAGAGGCACATGGATAGGATGAGGGACATATGGAGTCTTCGATACCCAACATCCACATGGAGTGGGAAACAACCAGTAGCCTCAGTGTTTCCAACATTCGAAAGAAGGAACTGCGCCACAAACTAGAGATTGATGAGGTACAACACAAATGCTACGGCAAGGGGGAGCAAGGACGCCAGGTCAGGGGGGAGATACATCACCCCACCCGAGATTGGGTACAAAGCCCAAGTGCGATGGAGAAGAATCGTTGAGTGCGAGAGGAACGGAGTTGAAACCTGGATCCAGTGGTAGCTGGTTACCAACATCACATGAAGTACCTCTCAGAAGATCCACTAGAAGATGTGAATGCAGCACGGACGTTACCTACCACCACCAATAAACACAGCTGAGGTTTGTAACAGTAAAGAAAACTTTTTCCCGTAGGTTTTATGTTTGGTTTTGTTTTTTTTAGATTCATTTGTGTTATAAAGAATGTTAAAAAATAGTTTTGCTAAAAAAATAATGATCACAAAAGAAGGTAAAGCACAGTTTGAAAGCTGTAAAAGTAAAGTTTAAAGAGAAATGTCAGACAAGTGGGCAACCACGTACAGTCATAACACAAAGCAAATCAGGTTAGTATTGTGTAACAGAGTTTGAAACTAGACTAGTGTTTGTAATGAACCGACCCCCTCAAAATTGTTTTTGTTGATGTTGTTGGGGTTCCCCTGTCATTGTAATTTTTTATTTTTTTTTTGTTCCACTCACCCTGGGCAAAAAAAGCTAAAAATTCACCTTATCATATAACTAAGTTCATTTATTATTAAGTGAAGATGTGTTAAAATTATGTATTAATAATATTTGAATGATTTATTTAATTATTTCTATAACATATTTATTTTAATAATTATTTAAATGATAAGTTTAATATAATTTATTATAATTATTTAGTATAATTTATATCAAATTTTAATATTAGTATTTATGTAATTTAATACGGTTGTACGACAGCTGCCGTAATGCAGATGGTTACAAGTTCTGGTAATATTGGTGTAAAGAAATGACTGATTTGTGGCTACCCTGAGGAAGATTTCTCTAGATCAGCTGTTTGCCTCGACTCCCTCCCTCTGCGGGTGACAGCTGAGTTTATGAACAGAAAAATTCGTGTCTTCCACAACTGTAATGGCCCAAACGGTTTGTTGGGGTGAGTACAGCTAAAAGACTAACGATCAAATGCTTTTCCGCATGACAGCAGAGGTTTGGTGACAGGAGACCTGTAATCCTCTCTGTGAGCCAGCCAACACCACCAGACTGTCGTATGAAATGTAATAAGACTTTGAAGCAAACTCACATGCACAGGTAAACTCCACGAAGGACAAAGGACTCAAAAGTCAAAGGTTCCCTAGAGTGAAAAAAGAAAACAGCAACAGGTTCATACAAGAGTGTCAGAGGTGCGCTATGAAGAGATGGTGCTGTTGGCAACAGATTTCAGTGTTTGTCGTGCAATAGGTGGGTGCAGGTTGTGCCTGTCCTGTTGCAGAAGCAAGAAGGTTCTAGGTTCAAAACCTGCTGGGGCTGTTTCTTTTTTTCTTTTTTTTTCTGTGTGGAGTTTGCACTCAGCTACGTCTGGAGTGGAAGATTTTCTAGGTTTGGTCGTGGTGTGAGGAGAATGAAGTGCCCAAAGTAGTGCTTGATTTAAAATGAAGGTGTCGGTTAACCGTTAAAAGCCTTTGCGGGGTTTGTAGCACGTATGGCATGTAAGATACATGACGTGCCTATTGATGCGTGTTAGTTTGGTGGCTCACAGGGTACAATGTATAAACAAAAGTTAATCATCCCACCTTATACTAATAGACACCACATGATACATTTAGACACACCCAATAAAACCATGGAGCCTGGCAATTCTCTCTGAAGGCCACCAGATGGCGATAGTTTGGGGAAAAAAAACTCACTTTAAAAAGCAGAGGCCAAGAGATGATGTCACACAAACTCTCACTGTTTGACGACTTGCCAGCTACAGATTAAGTCAGTTTCATTTTCAGATTTACTCAATTGAAGCAACAAGGAAGCAACATTCCAGGTTCGAACTTTAGTTTACAGAACAAAAACAGAACGGTAGAACAGGTGAGAAAGGGGCCTTTGATGCATGTATCAGTCAGCCCAGGGAAGTAAATGCTCCAAAAGGTGACTGCTGTTCACCTGGAAGGTAGGTGGTTTTCAGTTGGGAGAAACGTTTCGTCGACTCATCCAAGTAGACCTGCAGGTTTCCCCAAACCTATAAACAGGAATTTAGCAAGCTACGGCGCAGACGAACAGAAACCACGTTTGGGAATACGAGTTAAAGAAATATGTTTTTATAAAAGAGAATTCAGGATACAAAAATCCACTCATTATTTCATCAGAATAAACGTAAACAATAAATCTGTACCAGGAAGAAGTTTAAAAGAGTGTAATAAAATAGAACCAGAAATAAATAAAGAGTCCGTGTAAGTTTAATATATACAAATATATATTATATGATGTCTCGCTATTTAAACTACGAAAACCAGTCTGAGGGGCTTCAGCTCAGCAGAAGAGCAGAGGTCAACGAGCTAAACAAGCTACAACTCTCACGTAGGAAACAGAGGACACTCATGAAATTCAAGGACGAAACGTAAAGAAAAAGAAGGAAATGTACGACATAGTTCAATCTGTCTTGTTGGATGAATCCATCTTGTAAACTGTTTCAACACAACGTGATGAAATCAGTTCAACAAAGGATGACTGAACAACAAACGGGTACTGCTCGGTCTCTGCTCTGAGAACTGTGAAACAGCAGCAGGAGACTCAAGACAGCTGGAAGCGCCGTCTATAGAGTTCAAGGAGGCGAATCCTGGAATCCTGACTCCATTGTGGTTGGGCCCTCTTCTGGTGGGGGGGAAGCAACCTGTGTTGTCGATGTGTTGCAACAAAACAAAAAAGACATTTTAAAACTTTGTGAAAAGAATTTTCACATTTTAAAACAGCTGCCTGGTTCAGCTGGAGGCTGGTTATGAACCCCTGAAACTCTGGGGGTGGTTTAAGTTTCCGGTAGATGAAAACACGCACCAACAACCACAACACAGCAGGCAACAATAACGCACAAGGAAAGCCACGGTTCAGTCCAAACTGTTCAGTCCAACAGATCCATCCTCCGTCCCTCCTGCTTTCCTTCCTTCTTTCCTTCTTCCGTCGCAGCCTCCTGTCACTCCCATCCGTCTGTGGTGGTCCTCCTGTCTGACCTGCAGGTGAGAAACAGGTGTGAGGTGTCACTGTCAGGTAGGTGATGAGTGAAGAACAGAACAGAATCCATTCCCTTCAAACTGCTGTCAGACATTATCTACTGCACTCTGATCACATCACTCAGACGGCAGCTGCTGTCTACAAAGTCATCACAACAACATCTTATAAAACAACATCAACAACAGGAAGCAGCTTCACCTCTGTCACACACCCTCAACTCTACTACTCACCTGGAGGAACAAAACACTCAGGTGTTATGGCTTGTCGTTAAGGCTCATGAGGTTTGCCCTCTGAAGGCACGACATGCATATGTTCCATCATCTGCACTTGTGACATCTTCAGAATCAGAGACCACGTCTCCATCCTTCTTGTTTGTCCTGCAGATCCACCCGGTTCTTAAAAGAATGATCGTGTATGTCTGGAATAACTGTCCATCCTGGTACAGAGAGACATATCCCTCCGTCTGGTCCACTCTGCTCCACTCTGACAACAATGATGTTGTTGTCTTTGAGCTCGACATGTCAGAGTGACTTCTTCTCAGACTCAGCGTAATGATCTTCTGGTCTGAAAGAGGAAAACGACACAGAGTTAGAGAGGTAAGGTTTAAATGAGTGAAATAAAAACTGTAACATTGTTTGAAGCCATCTGTGAAAGCACGAATGGAGGGCTCTGTTAGTTGTTTTGGAGGTTGCGTGTCAAGTCACGTGTGTTGTTGATATCTTGTCCTGAAATGGATGAAATTATGACACAGAACGAGAAGATCAGATGTTTGATCCACAATGAAGAATCGGGATCGTAAACATCATCCATTTTTTTCGTTCCGGGTCAAGTGATTCACTGATCTTAATAGAAAACCACCGAGGGGCAGGCCGGTCCGTGACTGATACGCCACACGGCTTTCGAGCATTAGATGTCATGTTCCATGTAAATGTAGAAGCGATTCAGAACAGTTTCCTCCTGCTCACTGGGAACAGGAAGTACAACCCTTTTTTTTTATGTAACGAACTAGCGGAAAACCTCCGGGCTTGGCGTTGTGGAAAAAAAAACAAGCCGTTGGGTGGCGTTTGACCCTGCGCCTCCTTCCCTTCTTGAAGGAGTTTTCTAGTGTTGTATAAGAGTTTCGTTTTTAACCGTCAGCCCTTAAAGAGATGGTAAAAACTTCAGAGCGAAAACATCTGCATTGTAGAAAGTGTGTAACGAAGGGATATCCAGAGACGACCTTAGAGAAGTAGGACCCGGGGAAGAGACCGGGGCCCTCTGCTCTGCTATTAAGAAAAGGTTCCGAAAAACCCCGCACCGCCCCCTCTCTGACGCCAAAGCCCCCACTGTTCGGGACTTTTCAGAGTAGTAAACATGAGCGAACATTTCAGCACACGATGGTGGAGTTTGTTTTTCAACACAATTGTGTCACTGCCACAGTGAAGACAGGACTGCTGTAGTACAGAGTATGGAAATGATCACCGCCTGATGTTTAAAAACAAAACATTCAGAGTCCAGTGAGCAGCGAGCAGCCAACAGGCCCAGCGCCCCGGGAAGCAGATGTTGTACAGACGGTACCCTTAATCAAGGGATAACCTCACGGTGCGGTGGAAGCACCCGACCTTCCGAATCATAACACAAGGCACGCCTGATCCATCTCGCCACCTCAGTGTGTTATGAAGTGTGTAGTTACAGTGTAAAAAACAAAAAATCAGTTAACTCACTTGAACAGACAGCCGAGAAGAAGGCAGGGTGAGAAAGCCCAGATCAGGCCGGCTGAATGTCCGGCCGATTACTTGTACTTCGGTGTAGGGTGCGCAATGCAGAGTGTGTTTAAATTCGCAGAGGAAAAGTTTCTGAAAATTTGACTGGAAAACTGTTGCCAAGGAGCGGAACTGGCCGTCTACAGTTGAACCTCTGGTAAAATCTAAACCCCCTTCATATAGATGAACTTTGGCGGGGACCGCCCAACCCTTCGACTATCAGTGCTAATACGTAAATTTTCGAATGTGCCAGATTCATCCGCGGGAATTTAAAAGAGATTTGTTTAATAGGTCTATACTCTCATGAACGATATCCACGTAGTTTGAGCAAGAAAGGAATATTTCTGTCACTAGAATAATCAGTTTATTTTGAAAATTATTAGCGAGTATATATATAATATATATATATATATAATACACTCTCTATAGGGGTAAAGTGTCATTACTATTACACTGTCCTTGGCCACTGAGCTTGTGGCCCCGCAGTTTGCCGAAATCACCATCATAGTTGTATGAGGATATTAAGTCACCACAAAGGAGAACTGAACTCATTACATTGTGGATACACTTACACAGTTCATCAAGATACTTCAACAGCAGCTCATTTCTTTATTTTATTTAGAACTCATTCATAAGCCTGTTCAACGACGGGGGGAGGGAGTCTGGTTTTTAACTATATAAACTTTATAAACTATTCGCGCACCACAAGCAGAAACTCAGAAATTCCTTGTTGGTCCAACACCCACATGTTCTGGATTTCGGGGGGGATGAAACGCCGTTCATCTAAATGTTCATTCATAATATAATCCGTCAGTTTTAATCAGTGAAGTAGAACATGAGCAGAGGAAAAACAAAGATGATGTCTCTTTGTACATCTGGTTAAAGTGAGTCAGACAGGTGGGAACATCAAAGTGTTTTGTAGTGGCTCAGCACAGGAAACTAATCAAGTCGTTGCGAACGTGAGCTTTCAGTTTTTCAGTGTCAACAGGCCTGGGATCACTGACTGCTGCTTCTTTGTGGAATGTACCCAACTGAATTCACCCAGATGTGAGCATATGTTGCACGAGCTATCCTGCCATATGGGGCTTCACAACATTTGGTTTATCGTGTGGTTATCCAACCAGCCAGCGACACCGGGTGGAGTACCAGTCCCGCAGTGCCTGACATCCAAAGAGCATGTACCTGCATCTAACCGCTACCACATTGCCCCTGCGCGTCCCCAGGACTGGCTGTGTGAAGGCTCATTTCTCACCACATGCTGATTGGAAGTGTGTGTTACGGTAGACAGAGTCTTGGGTATCTCTTGTCGTAAAATGTGAGCTGCTGAAAAATGCTGCGCAGTTTTTCTAAGAAAGATGTTTTGTGATTCTTACGACCTCTTCTTTATATCACACGTGTGGCAAGCACTGGCTAACAGACTGTGCTTACCTGCAAAACCCTGCACTGAGGTTATTATCTTTGTGTGTTTCATGTGCAGAAGAGCGACAGCGGCAGATTTGCTCAGCAGTGAGAAAAGACGTCAGTGATGGACGAATCATCGTCAAAGAGAAGAAACAGACAAAGAAGAAAGGTTCAGGCTGTCAGGGTGTCCTGGTTCAAATTTGTGAGATGCTTGTTTTAGTGTCACACCAGTCCATGATTTCACTTCTCTAATCATTCCTCACATGCTCCATGATGTCCTCTTATAATAAAACATCAGACTAAACCAAGTCTGCAACTCTTGAGGTCAAAAATGTCCTCCTGTGTCCAAACTATGCTCATAAAGCACGCTGTCACATGCTTTCAATTTTATATAAACCCTCCTACAAAGCATGAATGTTAACGGTAAATGTGCACGACAAACAAATAGAAGCACTCAGAAACCATCTAGATAACTTTTATGTCAAAGGTCATGGAACATAAAATCATTGTGCATCATCTTATAATAAAAACATTTTAAAAGTTTGCTGACTTTATGCAAAAAATAAGGTTTCAAATTCTCCTGCAGATTGAAAATCAAATCAACCTTAAGCATAAGTTCAATAAGGAAGATCTGTAGTTACACATCTGTCTGCTTTCCAGGTGTTGGCGCACCATCATGCCAGGCTGCTTTTCAAAATAGTGATAATGTGACAGACATCACATCTTTTTAAGAAATCACACAGAAACAGTGAAGGGCAGAAGGTTTGATCATCTTAAAGAACTGAAATAAACTGAATAAAGAGGACGAGCTGTTAAAGGAGTCCTCTGCGGTTTCTATATTCCAGCTGTGGCCACAGCTGTTTAACCTCTGCATCGTCTATCAACTGTCCTCCAGATGCATTTTAGGACCTGAGACATACTTCCAGCTTCCAGATATGTAAAGTACATCCTTACCAGAAGCTCGGGTCTCAGAAGGAAACTTACAGTCTGTTTGTTCTACTGTAACATTAAGGGTCAAAGGTCACATGAAAACTGTCAGACGTTGGGAAAACTAATGCTGCACTGCTGCCACCTGCTGGCTGTTATCATGCAGTGACTGATGCCTCTTTCCATTTTCACACAGTGCATATATTCGGCGGCCACTTTATTAGGTATACCTTGCTAGTCCCATGTTGGGATTCCTTTTTTCTTCTGAGATATTTAAATTCTTCATGGCACTGATTCAACAAGCTACTGGAAACATTCCTCACAGATTCTGGTCCATATTAAAATGACTTCATCACATAGCTGCTGCAGAATTTTCAATGATGTGAATCTCTTGTTAAAACCACCTGTTGGACTGAGATCTGGTGACTGTGGAGGTCATTGGAGTATTTCAGTGAACTTGTTGTCACGTTCAAAAGGTTACATTAGTTACATGGCGCTTTATCCTGCAGGAATCAGCCTCCAGACAACACTGTGGTTATAAAGTGATGCACACAGTCAGTTAGAATACTTCAAGCAGGCTGTGGTGTTTAAACAATCCTCAGTATGGGGTCCAAAGTGTGTCATTAAAATATCCCCCACTACACCACCAGCACTCTGTTCTCCCTTCTGCAGAAGCAACAGGATCATGCTTCTGCAAAACTCCTCTGTGATCTGTGTTGTAACTCTGAACTTATCCATATGATCCTGTTTCTGATTTAATTCTCTAAAAAGTTAAATTTTCAACAGATTCTGGTTTATGTGAGTCATCTTCTTCATTTTCAGAGCAGAATGTCAGGAATATAAAAATGTTCTCAACTTCACAGGATCCACTTCATCATGTCTGCATGCCAATCGGTAGTGATTTGACACACACGCACAATGACTGATCAATGGTCATGAGAATTTGCACAATTATGATGAAGGAACTGACCTCACAGCCCATTGTTCCTTCAGTGATTCTAGTTTCAGTCATTATGCAAATGTACTGTTTTAAAAGACTGAGGAAACCTGCAGTCAGCTGAGACTGAAGAAGTCACTTGGATGAGTGACAAAACGTTTCTCCCACTGAAAACACTACGTCCAGATGAACAGAATCAACTTAATTATAGAAGTTTATTTTTACAGTAGTCACAGAGCAAACATGTTGCTGCAAACACCAAAATGTCTACAAATAATTTATTACAGATTTGTAATAAGATTTGCTTCAACTTTATTTAGTCGCTGAATTTTGTTTAACCCTTTTATAATTATGGATTTTTACTGACTTTTACTGACCGACTTTACTGACTCAAGGAATTAAGCTTAAAGTTTAAATTTGAGAGGACTGTGGTGAAAAAACAAACAAACAAAAACAAACCATCGTTCACTGTAAAGGTCGCCAGAGTTTAAAGAACCGTCTGGATTCTGTAAATCTCACAGTTAAAGTCTGCTTGCTGTGTTTCCTGGATTTCTGAGCAAAGATGAGAAACCTGCAGTCTGTCCTCTCACTTTCATTCAGGAAGAGCAGAGCAGAGCCAGGAAGAGGAGCTGAGGAAGGCAGGAAGAAGGAGCCTGGCTGAGAACATGGACTATGTTCAGGTGTGAGCACTGCAGCTGCAGCACAACTGTGGACTCCACCCTGATGATTGTTTGAGTGAGTGAATTTTCTCTGTTTAGTTTGCTATTTAAACATGTTTGAGTGATTTGTTGCCTCTGATTGGCAGCTGAAAACTATGTGAAAAATGATTGCATATTTGATAGTGGATCCTTCTTTAGCCAGGTTTGTCACACAGTTTCTTCTTATTCAGCATTTAAACAGACAGATCTGTGTCTACAGTTTGAAACAACCTCACACTGAAAAAATGTGAAATGTGGAGCACTGCTTTCAAATGAAAAGCCTCATATTTTTACATGTTACGTTATTATTATTATGTGTTTGATCTGGGGTCAGCTGGTACTAGAAATTGGCGATATATATGATTGAATTGAATCGAATTGAATGTATCCTCCCCCAACCTCAGACTTCTGTCATAAACATGTTATAAACATCAATACTAACTTGTATTGGTACCAAGGAGGCTCAGGCATGTCTGTACATGTCCTGTGGTTAGGTTTAGGCATTCATTTTTAAATGTCAAAGTTAGGGCAAGTGGCTAGGGAATGCATTATGTCAATGAGATGTCCCCACGAAGATAGCAAGACCCGCCGTGTGTGTGTGTGTGCATGTGTTTTTTCTCTTGCTTCATGAGAAGCTTGCAGAGTTTTGCAAGAGTGGCATGCAGTTTCCATGGTGACATTAATGTTTACTTGAATGCTTACGTCCGTTTTGTCTTTTGACCGAAAGACACAAGAGGGGGATTCCTGTAGCAGAGGCTGTGTGTGTGTGTGTATGAGTGTGAGTGTGTGTGTGTGTGTAGTGTGTTCTCCTCAAGCCCTGCAGCTGTTAAGATGCCCAGTTCACAAGAAATGTGACACCCTTTGTAAGTCTTTACAGTCCTTTCTAATTACATCTTTGAGTACAAACAGATTTGTTGTTTTATCTGCACATTTATTAATTATGACTCACTAAAACAGAGATCTCTCTCTGGCCACATATTCAAAAAACCTGCTAAGCACTTTTGCATGGAGGATGGAAACAATAACTCACAAAAAACACCATTAAAAAATTAATTCAGATTTTTTTTTGTGATGTACTAAATCTTCTTTAATGTCGTTTTAAAAAGGAAATAAGTGAAATGATTCAAAATCAAATTTGGGATCATATTTTTTTTATCTTTGCAATGAAAATTTCTTTACTCCTTCTGTCTTTGCAGTTTACTTTCATTTTACTGGTTCTGCTGAGTCACTGGCCATTCCAGCAGAAACCTGTCATAAAGTCTCTGGTTCCTTTTTGCTGTGTGCGTCTTGTTCCTGCCCGTCACTTGTTATTTATCCTTGTAAAGAATAAGAAGTGACACTGGAGCGACACAGAGCCCTTATCCTCACAGTGCAGCGGTGGATTCAGCCTGTTTAAGGTAACTAACAATGCTAATGCTGTCAGACACTGAGGCCTGTTGCATGCACACACAGTGTTCGAGCAATGGCTGCAGCCCACAGCCTTTAAAATAGTGATTAAAATCCTGTCTGTAAGCAAAGTGTCATCAGACACTAAACTTTCAAACACTTGAGATTAAACTGAGCTGACAGCGAATCGTTCCTTGTATTACTGCACAAGGGGAAGACTGGAGATGACAATAATGATTTAATGAATTTTGTTTTCATTACACAAGTGCACACTTTCATTCTGAATGTAAAGTAAATGACCTGTGTAGTTTTAGGAAATTGTATCAGACCAGCACACAACAAACATGACAACAAATGAGAAGAATTTAGAAGCTCACAAGTTTTTCTTTCTTAAAGAACAGGCTCTGCTAATACTAGTGTGTGTGTCTGTGTGTATATTTTGTGGGTTGTCTGTTCACATGTCTTAACTAGATTATTTCCCATTTAAAGAAACAAACAAAAGAACAACATGCATTAAATTATTTCATTGACCCATAGTTCTCACTTTGCAAAGGCAGTCTGATTAAAGTGTTTGTTTACATGTGAACAACGTTAAAATACGTCTGTTAACAGTTATGTTTTTACAATCTCAACCTGATCACCATCCAGCAGGAGGATCAGTGAGTCCTGAGGCTGTGCTACCAACCAGGATTTCATCTGATCCAGGTAACTTCAGGGTCTCTGTACTGCTGGGGTAAATCACCACGGTAACTTAATCAGATTGGAGATCAACAATACTGTAGTTTAGCTTTTTCTCTCACGTTGCTGATTTTGTATAAAATACACAACATATATTTTAACTTGATGTGTAACTTCTGACTCATAAATATGTGTTTCAATCTATGCAGTGTTTCAAAATTCAAATCAATTTGACCACAAGCAAAACCATTGTACTGATTTCTAAGTAATTTACACACAATTTACTGTCTGTTTCACAAGTCTGATCCTCATTTTGCTTCCTGTGAGCACACATGTCTAAAAATATGTGTACTATTTTTAACTGCCCAAGACGCAGAGATCTATGGGGCGCTGTTTGTAAAGTGAGATATGCTGAAATTAACTGAAAATGTTTTCCACATTTAGCTCAAAAACCTACAAAAAATGTTTTTTTTAGTCATTTTTACAACATTTAGTAAAGTATTTGTAACTTTTCATATTTAAAACACAATTTTAAATGTGAAATCTAAATATTAAATTTTAAATCTAAATGTTAAACGTGGTCAGGTTGTGTCTGCTCTCCCCGTCACTTGTCACCACCATGAGCTGCTTCACTTCTTGCCTACAAGCATGTCCAGTGATTTAGCTGCATAGATAACATAGCTTCACAGCTGACCTTGGCATCATCTACCAGAAGGGGAGTCCTGCCATACTCAGATTCATACCCTGGCCTGGGAGACTAGGTCTCGTCAGATAGGGAGAAGCCAAGGTTCGCTCCACAAGAGGGGCATAATCTCCGGGGAGAAATACAGTGGACACTGAGCGTTCTCCATTGAGGCAAACAGGTTGACCTGTGACTGGCCAAAGCGGGTCCAGATTTGGGTCACCACATGTGGGTGCAGGGTCCAGTCCCCGTACTGCGGGTTCCCCTTGGACATTAAGTCTGCTCCCAAGTTCAGAGCTCCTGGAATGTGAATATCGCTCAATGACAACAGAGTGATGCTGCTCCCAGTGTTGGGGAGTAACGGAATACGTGTACCGCCGTTACGTATTTAAAATACAAAATATGAGTAACTGTATTCCGTTACAGTTACCGTTTAAAAAGGTGGTATTCAGAATACAGTTACTTTGTTGAAATAAATGGATTACACTGCGGTACTTTCCTGTTTCATTTTGTCGCGGGTCAGGACTGTTTGGTTTTGTTTGACAGCTACGTTCTGTTGTTCCGGGCGGCAGCGTTACGGTTGCCATGGTTACAGGGCGACGCTCTCTCTCTCTCTGCGACTGTGTGTTTCCTGGGTGAGAGAGCGCCTTTTCGTTGTTGTTGTTGTTGTTGTGCTAAGCTAACAGGCAGAATGCTACAAGCATAGCTCTAAAGAATGTAGCATCATGGGCAGTGTAGTCCGTGTTGCAGGGAGAATGGACTGCCATACACGTTATGGGTCTGTGAGCGCGAGGAGGGAGAAAAAGGGGAGTGGAAAGGTACGAGTTGTCGTCGAGCAGAAACGGGAGCTGGAAGCATGTAACTATAATAATAACCACTGCAGCCAAGAAGAGCGCCTGACGAGCCCAGTTGTAAGTAAGCTATTAAGACTCGACTGTACACCGTGTTCCTGTTTTCCTCCGAAAACAATAAGTTCCGTTGGAGCAGTCTTTCAACGCCTCTCTCTGTCTCTCGCAAGAAAAGTTGACCCACACAACAAAGTAAAGCTATTTTTCGGCTATGAGCCGACAGGGACCCCGCCGTATTAGTCAGAGGTCCCTTTACTACAGTTCGGAGTCGCAGACCTTCAGTAATAGTAATAAATCGCACAGCAATAGTACATTCACGTTGTTGTAAAAAGCATGATAATATATTAAGTAATCCAAAGTATTCAGAATACGTTACTCTCATTGAGTAACGTAACGGAATACGTTACAGAATACATTATGGGGCATGTATTCTGTATTCTCTAATGGAATACATTTTAAAAGTAACCTTCCCAACACTGGCTGCTCCACATGATCAGTCTGCGAGCCAGCATGTGCAAAGGAAGGGACCGTATCCCGCTCTGTCTGTTGATGTACGCCGCAACAGTGGTGTTGTCTGTTCTGATCAGAACATGGCAGTTTCTTTAATGGGAAGAAAGTGTCTCAGTGCTAGAAATGCTACTAGCAATTCTAGCCAGTTTATGTGAGCACCCCCAGTTGCCGCTGTGGCACCCCAGCCCGTGAGACTTGCGTGCGTGGTCACCACCTTTCTGGCTGTGACAGCCCCCAGTGACACCCCCTGAGTGAGAAATCTGGGATTTCTCCAACAGTGGAGTGAACTGTTTCTCCAACAGTGGAGTGCCACAGCACAGTCTGCTGTGACTCTGATATGGCGGTGAATATGGTGCTTTCGATTCAGTCTCAGTGATGCTACCCATGGCTGAAACTCCCTCATATGCAGTCTGCCAAGTGGAATGACCGCTAGTGAAGACGCCATTAATCCCAGCATCTGCAGGAGTCTTCTGAATGGGAGATATCTTCCCACCTGAAAAATGCCGGCATGTGTGCATTTTTTTAATTCTGTCCACAGAGAGAGTCACTCTGTACAAGGTGGAGTTTAGAGTTATTCCTATGAAAGAGACAGTCCCAAAAAGGCCAGCGGGGTCAATGCTTTCATCCAGAATGCCAGTTCAACCATCTTGCCCTCTCCTATAGGACAATGATGCTGAGAGCTCTGCCCGCCGCTTGTACTGCTGCTCTAGTGAGGTGGAGACACTGGTCCGTAACGACGGCCAGCTCTTCCCACGGCTTGCTAGCATCAGAGTTTGCAGCAGTCTGGTTCTCGAGCTCCGCCAAGTAGGCTAGCAGGAGCGAAGGGGCGAAGGGATGGACCAGATGACATGGAAAGTTTCTAGTTTGGGTGGAGATGAGATGCAACCAGATTCTCCACTGTGGGAATTTGGTAGATGCCCTTCTCTTTCATTCCAGCGCAGTCAAACGCCGCTGCTCCCTGCACGGGGTTGGGTGACGAAAATGGCTTTGCCCAGCAGCATGTCACCTGCACCACGCATTCAGGGAAAAGCGGTAGTACCTGCTTAGTAGTGCGCTGTGCTTTGGGGAGCCTTTTACCCTCGTATCGTGAGGTGGAGTTCTCCATTGTCACAGTGGGCCATGGGATTGCCAGCTTTTCAGCTGCCCATTTTGCAACATCAAATAACTCTATGCCGCGGGACTATGTGCCGGGGTTATCACAGTTGGCCCCTTGTGTCGCAGAATTCCAAACAGAGGGGGCAAAGAAAACGTTGTCATCCTCGTCCGAGATGAGATGTTCCGATGCTCCCTCAGAGGTTTCCCTGAGTAGCTCGTCATGAACCTGAACGGTATCAGATAACATAGCTTCGCAGCTGATCTCGGCATCGTCCACCAGTGGGAGGACAATATCCATCTCATCCCCACAGCTGGTGCCTGGTGTGGCTGACTCAGGGTGCCTCATTGGTGGGCTGATTTGAGATAGCTTTGGGTCCTTCTTTGACAGGCTAGCCTGACGGGCTAACCTTCAGCAAAGGCTTTTTAGGGTGTGTTCACATGAACCCAGTGTGGAAATAGCCACTTGGGCGTGTTGCAGCCCGAGGCACATCACACAAGCGTCATGTGTATCTGAACCTGAGATTTTGCAACTGCAGGGGCAAATTCTGGGCAGCGGTTTGCAGTCTGCCATATTAAGGAAGTTTGGTGTAGCTAGCTTGGAATGGCTGGACAGCTGACGCTGATCTTTTTTCTTCTCTCGGTTGGGTAGCTATGGTGAGCTAGTATGACCTAGCTGACCTAGAGCGTTCCCCATAGTGAGACACCGAAACGAGTGTTTGAAAGAGAACGGACCCTCCGATGTTTTCAGCCAAATCGCTGGATGTGCAGAAGTGAAGCAGCTCATGACGGTGAGAAGTGACCATCAGGGGAGAGCAGACACAATCTGACCACCACCAGCACACTTTTGCACCGGAGGATTTAGTAAAGCTTTTATTTTGGTATTTCCGTTGATCCGTACAATAAATTTTCATGTTAGCTAAATATTTAGTTTCCTGTAACATTTACATTTAATATTTAAATTTAAATATGACATTTAGATTTAAGATTCAGCATTTAGATTTAAATATAATATTTAGATTTAACATTTAACATTTAGATTTAACATTTAAAATTGTGTTTTAAATATGAAATGTTGTAAAAACTGCCCCGAAAAAATGTTTTTGTAGGGCTTTGAGTTAAATGTGGAAAAATGTTGCTGTTAATTTCAGGATGTTTCACTTTACAAACGGTGCCCCATAGAGATCACGTCACATGCCCACATTTATGCTACTGTTAGCACTTTGTGCTCTCATCTAACATGTGATATCCTGTCATATCAGGTAATTCCTTCACACATTTGCTGAACATATACATTTTGGAGGGTAAATAAACACTATTCACTGTTAGACATACACATTTGTAAATCTTAGTTTATGTTTGTGGATCATATCAGAAGCTTTGGTAACATAAACTTCTTGTGTATTTTCAGTCGACTCAGCTTCTCTTTTAAACTATGTAACACTCTGAATTTGGGATCTGCAGGACAACCTGAGATGGATACTTGCAAATCTGTGATATTCTGCTGGATTCTGCTCGTCTGCTTTTCACCGGCTGAATATGCAGGTGAGACCAGCAGGTATCACTGTGTCTACTGCTGGGAACTGAATTGCTTTCATTGTCACTTTATATATATACAATTTAGATTATTAAATTCAAAATAATTAAAAAGCTCATTTACACCATGTTCCCCCCTTATAGCACTTTTTGGTCTGCTGATAGAAGGAGGGACAGAGGGAAGTACTGAATAGTTGTTGGTGAGCAGGAATATTTCATGGGATGTTGACATAGCAACGTTTCCCGTATTTATCTCACACACATATTATGTGAGAATTGTAAAGAATGACCAAAAGGTAACAAAAATAGTACCAATAATTTTGATAATGATGATAATAAAGACAGGTTTGTGCGTATGTGCTGTTGGGCCAATGAGACTCACTGATGAGATAAAGTTAAATTGTGATTTTTTTTGTGACATTTACTTATTTAAAGTGTAATAACTTATTTTCAAATCGTCTTTAATACATGTAAGTTCCTACAGCTGTGCTTGATGCAGGAGTAGCAATAAGTCAAAGAAGCTGTCCACCTTTATAGTACCCCGACTTACAAAATTAATACGTTCCTGGGGGTCTTTCGTATGTCGAAGCACCCATCGCGCCTTTTGAATGAACTATAGGCTAATTGCTAACGGCAACAACAATACGTCGTTCAAGTGGAACAGTCATTTTATAATGACTGTAAGTGCTATTATCTTTTTCCACACACTCACAGCTCCAGCAGACTGTGAATGCTAGTTGTTGATATAGATATATAGATATAGATTTGTTATTCCCAGAAGTTTGCAGCTCTAATGTGGATAAAATTCCCCTCAGGTGAAAATAGTGGACACATATTAGCATTAAGGACGTGTCTTAAATGTAATTAATCAGTTTGTATAGTTATGGTAAGCAACTCTCTGCCTACACTCTTATAAATGTGATTAAAGTGAATTTTTTTTGGCTCTAATTAGTAAACACAGAGTGAGTCTGCTGCTCGAAAAGAGCAGTGAGGGAACTGTGGCTCAGGTTTAAGATT
This sequence comes from Simochromis diagramma, assembly GCF_900408965.1. Classification (NCBI taxonomy): domain Eukaryota; kingdom Metazoa; phylum Chordata; class Actinopteri; order Cichliformes; family Cichlidae; genus Simochromis; species Simochromis diagramma. The sequence continues at coordinate 126,761 of NW_024387510.1, read as the reverse complement.
CAACCATCATCAACCAGAGCACAGTGGTCTCTGATCATCTTCCTGATTGGCTGCTGTACCAGTCAAGAGTTTAAACTTTGACCTTTAACCTCTCTGCTCTGTGTTGTTTCCTCTTTCAGACCAGAAGACGATCACAGCTGAGTCTGGACAGAACGTCACTCTGACATGTCGAGCTCCAAACAACAACATCATTGTTGTTCTAGAGTGGAGCAGAGCTGATCTGGAGCCAGATTATGTCCTCCTGTACCGGGATGAGCAGTTTGTTCCAGACAACCAGCATCCTTCTTTTAAGAACCGGGTGGATCTGCAGGACAAACAGATGAAGGATGGAGACGTGTCTTTGATTCTGAAGAATGTGACGAGTGCTGATAATGGAACATATGAGTGTCGTGTCTTCGTGAGAGGAGCAAACCACAGGAAGAGAGCTCATCTGAAGACTAAGCCAATCACCACCATCAGGTTAAATGTTTCTCCAGGTGAGTGGTGAAAAGAGGTGAAGCTGCTTCCTGGTTGTTGATGTTTGTTTGTAAAGATGTTGTTGATGAGACTTTGTAGAAAGCAGCTGGTCTGAGTGATGTGATCAGAGTGCAGTAGATAATGTCTGACAGCAGTTTGAAGAGGAAATGGATTCTGTTCTGTTCTTCACTCATCACCTACCTGACAGCTGACACCTCACACCTGTTTCTCACCTGCAGGTCAGACAGGAGGACACACAGAGGATGGATCTGTTGGACTGATCGTCGGTCTGTCTGTTTTTGCGTTGCTTCTTGTTGCTGCTGTTGTTGGTTTTTTGATCTACAGAAAACATAAACAACAACAGAATAAGGATTCCTACCAGCCTCCTCGAGCTGAACAGCAGCCTGTTTGAAATGTGTCAGAGCTTCTTTTTTTCCTCATCTGAGTCTCTTGCTTCTCTTCCAATTTCTCCAAGGTGACACTGAGCATTCAGGGTATAATAATAGTTTTAATAATCAGAATCAGAATCGTGTTTATTGGCCAAGTATGCAGACACAAACAAGGAATTTGGTTCTGGTAGATGGTGGCTCTCAAGCACAGCAATGTAAATCACACACACACACACACACACACCTACACACACACACACACACACACGCACGCACACACACACACACACACACTATGTGCGTCTATATATACATTACACATGCATACACATACATACACAAAGCTGTGTAAACCAACTATAAATAACTCATCTAAACTTATATACATAAAATACAGAAATGAAATGAGGTGGAATGAATACTACAGAATGTACATAATAAACAGAAACAAGAAAAGTGCGAGAGAGCGCAGTACCGAGGCTGCCATCCACGGCGCCATCTTGAATGACCAATAATAATAGTTTTTAAGAAGTAGAAAACTGTCCCAAAGTTAAAGTTGTGCCTTTAGCTCCTCACTCGCTCATCAACCTCCATGAACACCAGCTGAAGTCTTCATAAGTAGTTTAGTTTATCAGACTAAACTTGTCTTTATACTGTGAGCTGTAGCTGCTACTTCCTGCTCTCGACCTCCTGCTGAGCTAATATCAAACTACCTGCTGCTTCACTTTAAACACATAAAACACTCATGTTTATATCACAGAAGCTTCTAATGTTTATTATATTTAGCTTTAAGCACTGCACACTTTTTTACTTTATTATTGCACACTGTATGTAATATATTTATTTCTATGAGCAGGAATCTTGTTTAGTTTTCTTTCTGTAACAATAAATCTGTTTTTATCAGAAACTTTCTGACCTGTTGACTCATTTCATGCAGTTTTCAGGGATTTTCTGTTTATAATGTTTTTTTTTTATTATAAAAGAGCCTTCAGATGGTTGTTGTTTTCTGGTGCTTCATGAATAATCTTGAACTGAAGCTGAATAATTTGAGCTGGACTCAAACAAACCTCACTGAGCAGATGTGTAAACTGGATCTAACTCCACTTTCTCTGGTTGGTTAACCAGCAGCTGCTTATCACAGGATTGGCTCAGCTGCTCCAGCCTGATGACCGTGACTCTCTGAGCAGCACAACAGGACTTTACAGTGTTTCCTGTTTCCTTTGAACACTCATCAAAGTGTGGTTGTGTGAGGTTTCCTTCATGAGGAGAACAAACAGAATATAACCCAGTGTGTTTACAGTGAATATGTCAGGTCTGAGCTGCTGTGTGGACCAGTTAGAGAGCAGCAGCTGGAAACAGTCGTCTGAAAACAGATTTATCATCTAAAAGAAGAGCAGCGTCTTTTACTGTAAGCTTCTCTTTAGTGACGATGTCATCCATAACTAATGTCTCTCTCGCTGCAGGATCACTGTCTGCACGGTAAAACGCAAAATGCAGGCAAAATAAATCACATATGGATTTTTTTTACTATTCAAAGAGAACATTTACAGCATAAAAACATCAGGTTGTTGCTGCAGATAACAAAACGTCTACAAATAATTTATTATAATTTATAAAGAACAGATTTGTTGAAACTTTAGTAGCTGAACTGGGAAAGAATGTTGATCCCTTTTGTAATTCAGGGATTTAAAACAATGATTTCCTGACTCTGTCTGTCTGAAATGTAACACTAGTTACATTTCATGCAAAAACTGTTAGGTCAAAGTGGAAGGCAAGGACTGTACAAACATGGCTTGTGCTTGGCCTGACTCATAGAATTAAGCTTAGAGTTTGAATGTGAGAGGACTGTTGTGAAAAAAACAACAACAATTCACTCTAAAGGTCGCCCAGCAAAACATGATAACAACATAATGACTTATGATCATTTGTCGAGGTTTTCAGAGTTTAAAGGACAGTCTGGATTCTGTTAATCTGACAGTTACAGCCTGCAGTGGATTTGATTTGTTTGGATTTTGGATCTGAGCAAAGATGAGAAAACTGCAGTCTGTCCTCGTGGAGTTTCTTACTTTGATTCAATGAGAAGAGCAGAGCCAGGAAGGAAGAGCCTGGCTTAGAACAAGGACTATGTTCAGGTGTGAACTACACTACAGTAGTGATGGTAAATTTGATTCTTTTTACTGAATCGAGTTTTAATGAGTCACTCACCAAAGTGAATCGGATTTTTGAGTCATTTGATTCACTGAGTCAGTTGACCAGAGAGTTAAAAAAAAATGTACATTTTCACTCAAACTTAATTTGTTTCTCTTTTCATGTATATCCTACTGCTAAGATGAATGATTCTAAAAAAAAACAAAAAACTATTTTATAGAGCAAAAAAGAGCAAAAACATTTCTAAAATTAAGCAATTTCCTATCAAAATTGCTTAATAAACATTTCTTTTGTTTATTTTTTTTTTATTAGTATTTTCCTTAAATGTGTTAAATATATATTTTCTCATCTAAATGTCCACTGAAATGTGAGCCAGGGGGCGGTAATGCGCCTTAACATTGGTTGCCAACCAAGAAGAATAAGAAGCTGTGAGCCAGGAGGGAGGGGGTGAGTGAGTGAGCATTCGTTCGCTCTATGGTCGTGTCCAAATTCATGGGCTGCATCCTCCTGAGGACCCGGCCTTCGCGGTCTACGTGGGCCGGGTCCTCAGGAGGTCGGGTAGGCTGGAAGTAAACGGCTGTGGAATTGGACGGTCTAGCCTTCTCGATCTACTCCCGCCCTTAAATCAGAGTATTTCCGGTCGTCAGTGCCACGGCACGAAAACGTGACAGACGTCACCGAAAACGTGACGAACTTGACAAACAAAGCAGATATTTGAAGTTTACACACCCACATTCTCGCCTGAAAATATGTTAAAAGTTTATTTTGTGACCCAGAAAGATTAATAAGAGTAATTTTAAAACTTAGGTCGTGTCCAAATTCATGGGCTGCATGCTTCTGAGGCCGCATTTGTAGACCGATTACGTCACAGCGACACGCCGAAGGCTGTCCAAATTCGTAGACTCCTCCGAATGCAGCCGACAAATGCGTCCTCCTTTTCCCCGAATTTGAAGGATGGGTCAGGTGTGTCCTTCGTGGCCCACCATATCCCAGAATTCATAGCGCGGCCAAGCCAAACTCCAGTTTCCAACAATGGCGGCCGCTACTAAGTTTTAAAATTACTAATACTAATCTTTCTGGGTCACAAAATAAACTTTTAACATATTTTCAGGCGAGAAAGTAGCTGTGTAAACATCAAATATCTGCTCGGTTTATCAAGATATCGCATATTTGCAAAAGTGCTTCGACGTTTTCCGAGACGTCTGCTACCCACCAGCTCGATAGCTAGCCGGGAGCTCGAGGGTTACTGATGCGGCCGAGAACGGCACAACTCCCGGCACATCATTTTCAGATCACTGCGGACTTTCGCTGCTCGGGTTAAACGTAATATATAATTCACTTAGACAACCTAAAAATGTTATTGTTGGGCTTTTTTCAGTGTTTTGTTCGTTCCTGAGTAAATCGGTTTGGCTGAGATTAAAGTTATTAGATTAGATTAGATAAAATATAACTTTATTAATCCCCCGGGTGGGTTCCTACTTGGTTTTTACACAGCTGAATAAACGTCAAACAGAAAACTGATTAAACAGAAGTATGAGACAGTCAAGAATTTACGCCAGTGTCCTGTTATATTTTAGATAGCAAGGAGCAGACGGCTGAGTTTATTAAATTCCACCGAGACAGCGGTGACGCAGATCTGAAGGCTAGACCGTCCAATTTCTCGGCCGTTTACTTCCGGCCTACCCGACCTTCTGAGGACCCGGCCCACGTAGACTGCGAAGGCCGGGTCCTCAGGAGGATGCAGCCCATGAATTTGGACACGACCTTAGTAGCGGCCGCCATTAGCCGGAAACTGGAGCTTGGCTGGGCCGCGCTATGAATTCTGGGATATGGTGGGCCACGAAGGACACACCTGACCCATCCTTCAAATTCAGGGAAAAGGAGGACGCATTTGTCGGCTGCATTCGGAGGAGTCTATGAATTTGGACAGCCTTCGGCGCGTCGCTGTGACGTAATCGGTCTACAAATGCGGCCTCAGGAGGATGCAGCCCATGAATTTGGACACGACCTATGATTCAGCACAGGAGGGAGGGGGTGAGTAGCTCAAATGTGTTGTTAGCATGTTAGCAGAGCGATGCTACTGTGAACGGAGGAGCTATTTTCTTGATGTGAGCTTCTACTCAGGGTTTTTTCTTCCAGTTCAGAGCAGAAATTTTTTTGTTAAGATACTGGATGTTGTGTTTTTTCTCCACAATTTTAATTATAAGCTAGATACATTGCTGCTAACAGCAACAGGGATGAGTCAGTGAGTCCGTTGGGCTTGTGAATCATGATTCATTAGTCAGTAAAGTGATTCTCGAGTATTGAACGATTCAATTCAACAGACAGATCTGTGTCTACAGTTTGAAACAACTCACATCCAAAAAATGTGAAATGTGGAGCACTGCTTTCAAATGAAAAAGGTGGAAAACAATAACTCACTAAAAACCCCATTCAAAAAAGTAAAATTCTGATATTTTTCAGGATTTTCAAAATGTTTTTTAATGTAGTTTTAAAAATAAGTAAACTTCAAAATCAAATTAGGGATCATATTTTTATGTTATTAATAAAAATTTACTTTGCAGTTTACTTTCCTGTTATTGGTTCTGCTGAGTCATTGGGCGTTCCAGTAGAAAAAACCTGACGGAGGAATGTGAGCTATGCAGTGATGTAAGGAGCTCTCTGATTGGTTAGAGAGAGAGCACGTCACCAGAGTTACTTTAGGCTCCGGTTTCTTGTTGCGCTGCAGAGTACAGGCTGTTGTTCCTGCACGTGGCGTGTTATTCACACTTGTAAAGTCTTCAGCTGTGACATATGAAGAATAAGACGTGACAGTAGAGCGACACAGAGTCTTTATCCTCACAGTGCAGCGGTGGATTCAGCCTGTTTAAGGTAACTAACAATGCTAATGCTGTCAGACAGCACTGAGCTGTTACATTCATACACAGTGTCACAGCAGTCTTTAAAATAGTGATTAAAACGCTGCCTGTAAACAAAGTGTCATCAGACAGGATGTCATCACTAAACTTTCAAACACATCAGATTAAAATGAGCTGACAGCAAATCGTTCCTTGTATTACTGCACAAGGAAAAGATTGGAGATGACAATAATGATTTAATGGAATTTGTTTTCATTACATGTGTGCACACTTTCAATCTGAATGTAAAGTTGTGTGTAGTGTAGTTTTAGAAAATGTAACAGACCAGCACACAACAAATGAGACAACAAGCAAGAAGGATTTAGAAGTTCACAAGTGTTTCTTTCTTAAAGAACAGGCTCTGGTAATACGTGCAGCAATGGCAGAGGCACGATTGTAAGGTTTATCTAGGCACAAACCTATTGCTGGAACAGCCGAGACAATTCTACTGCAACTAGCAAAGCACTGGACACAGGCATATATGCGAACAAAGAGTACCAGTGTGTGTGTGTGTGTGTGTTAGTGTGTGTGTGTGTGTGTGTGTCTGTGAACAACTACTAAGGATGAGACATTCTATACATCCATCCATTCACTTCCACCTATCCTTTCCTGGGTCGCTGGAGCCTATCCCAGCTGTCATAGGGCGAGATGCACAGAGACATAGACAACCATTTGCACTCACAGATTCACACCTATGGGCAATTTAGATTAATCAATTAACCTATCCCCCACTGCATGTCATTGGACTGTGGGAGGAAGCCGGGAAGAACCCCCGCAAACATGGTGAGAACATGCAAACTCCACACAGAAAGACCCCGGCTTGATGGTGGAATTGAACTCAGGACCTTCTTGCTGTGCGACAACAGTAAAGACCGTGCTGCCCTGAGACATTCTATCAATATGCAATAGATTATATACCTCTAAGCATATATGATAATGATAATAATAATGGATTGCATTTATATAGCGCTTTTCAAGACCCTCAAAGCACTTTACAATTCCACTATTCATTCACTCTCACATTCACACACTGGTGGAGGCAGCTACAGTTGTAGCCACAGCTGCCCTGGGGCAGACTGACAGAAGCGAGGCTGCCATATCGCACCTTTGGCCCCTCTGGCCAACACCAGTAGGCGGTAGGCGAAGTGTCTTGCCCAAGGACACAACGACCAGGATAGCGAGAGCAACCTCCCATTTACAGATGAGCTTCCCAACTGCCAAACCAAACAGTATTATATGTTTCTAAGTATAAATGACAATCCAAAAATATAACCCTGACAACGATCACCTCTGGGTTTCAGCCGGGACCTAGGTTGCACCAAGAGCATTTGACTTGATTATCAAAGTGCTCTCCTAGGAGTAGACAGGCTGAGAAGTTCAGTTAAATAGCAATATTATTTACGATTTTGAATGTAAGCAATAAAATCTTAAAATCAGTCCGATTTTTGATGGGCAGCAAGGATCGGGGTAATAGAATCAAACCTTCTAGTACCAGCTAAAAGACGCGCCGCTGCATTTTGGACAAGTTGTATTTTATGAAGAAGGGAGGATTGGAGGCCCAGGTAAAGGGAGTTGCAGTAGTCTAATTTTGAAATAACAAAGGCATGGATAAGTTCTTCAAGATCCATTCGCAGTATGTAATGCTTAACCTTAGAGATGTTGTCATCAGGATGATGACAACAGCAGCCTCGTACAACATCAAGTCTTACATGGACCGGCAGCCATTTTTTTTTTTTACTGTGTAAGCACTTTCTTACTACAAGACTGACTCTCATGTGCCTTTATCTAAGTGTGTTTAACCTGACAGTCACACTTTCACACTCAGGTGGATCCATCAGGTCCAACTCACAGTTCCGTTTCTTGTCCTTGCAGATTAAAGGTGTCAGGAATCAAACTGCTGTCCTGATCTAATCAGTAGACGACCCTCCTGAGCCACAGCTGCTCACAGGACAATCATCAGACCTAAAAGGAAAAACTATATATATAGTATATAGTATTTCACTGTAGTAAAATACAATAAATAATAACTAAGAATGGAGGGGCCTATGGAGATTGGACATCTGCTGAAGTATTGAACAGAAGAACAAAATATTGCACAAAAGCAAGAAAGCAGCAACATATTGCTTGTATGATTGTATGGGAGAGATCTGCTCACACTCTTAATTTGCATTAATTGTTCTGACAGCCCACAGGAAGAAGCTGCTCTTTAGTCTGTTGGTTTTGCACCTGATGGATCTGAACCCTTTTCCAGAGGGCAGGATGTTGAATGGGTGGTGGTTAGGATGAAGGTGCTCTTTCATAATCGCCCTGGATCTGGAGAGACATCTAGAGCTGGAAATGGAGTCCAGGGAGGAGAGCGGACAGCCGATCACCTTCTCTGCAGTTTTGATGACCCTCTAGAGTCTCTTCTTATTGGCTGTTGTACAATCAGCGTACCGCACAGGGATGGCGTGCACCAGCACACTCTGGATTGTGGCACGATAGAAGGACACTAGTAGGTCAGTCTGCAGCCTGTTCCATCTCTGAACCCTCATGAAATGGAGGCGCTGCTGAGCTTTCTTCAACAGGGCTGATGCAAGATCAATTATTAAACTGTACAAAAAGTCAACAAGTCATCTTTAGAGAGCAGATATTAAATCTTTGGGTCTTGAAATTAGCAGAAAGGAATTCACTTTATTACACAGCAGCCATCTTTTTATCAGACATGAAGAGACTGTTTGTTCCCTGACAATCGTTCAGCAGGATTAAAGCAAGGAGACACAGAGATTTGCACATATGTGAAGGCACTACTGATTTTGGCTTAAACAGGAGCGACATTTGCTCCCATCCCCTCATGAAGAGAAGAATCAGGAAAGAATTTTACTTATAAAATTGTAAAAACCAGTTTCTTCATTTTTAGAAAGATTAAGATGTGAAATTAAAAGAAAAGGTGAAATGACCCAGTGTTAAATTTACCTCTGTCCCAACTGCGTTGATAGATTTTTAAATGTTTTATCAAATAGAAATGAGTTTGTTATTGAAAACACTGAAAATGTTTCTCTGTTAATTTTCCTGTTAAATCAAAGTTGAAGTGAATGACCAAATAACAGATTTTAGTTTTTATTACAGTTTTAGAAAGTTTGCCAATGTTTTTGAAGATGCGGTTTGTAAAATATAGATTATTAATATCTACATATATTTCGATCTATTTGTGTTATACAAAAATGACTTGCATAGAAAAACATACAAAAAATGTTTTTGTGAATTTGTGTGAATGAGGTAAGTTGAATAGTGTATGAAAGCAACATATAGAACCAGTTCATTTACAGAGTTCGTATCAACTAGATCAAGTAGACGTCAAAGGCAGGACGTATCTTGGTTTAGTGACTTTGTCCCTGAGAGTTCATGAAACTTGACAGCTGTACAGAAATTTGGCACTTTTCTAAGCACGACACAAAGTAAAGTGCACACAATCAGAGCGAATAATGCTGCTGCTGTCAGGCCAATTACAATAATCTTCCAGTCCTTTCTCTCTTCTTGTGGTGGTGAAGTTGGTCTCTGGGATGTGAGTTGATCAGCAGCTGCTGTAAAAGACATTAACATATTTACTTGTGCAGAAATAAAATAAGAACCATCAGGATGTTTGACATGAACAACACATCATGTTTTTCAGTCATAAATCACAAACATGGCAAATAAAAGTTGAACAGACCATAAATATAAAAGTGATTGTTCAGTTTTGACTTGTTAAAACTTACCAGTGACGTTGAGTCTGCAGCTCGCAGAGCTGAAGCCATAATCTGTGTTTACTTGACACTTGTATTGACCCGAGTCCTCAGTCCTGAGTTTGCACAGCTTCAGTCTGATTCGTCCTTCTCTGAGGGCGTCTTTGTCACCCTGAACTCGTCCTGAAAACTTTTCATCCTGAGACTCTGAGACTTCAGCACCATTGTGGACATGATACAGGACTGAGAGTTTATCATCAGTTATCAGTTCACAGTAGATGTTTAGATATCTGTGGGATCTGCCTGTTTCTACTGTGAACGTCCACTCCAGTGTGATGTTGTGGTTCTCCTCTGCCTGACAGGAGGTCTGAGTCACATTCACTACAAATGATCCTGTTGAGGAGACAAAGAGAGAGAGGAGCAGACACTCTGAGAACTGGAACAAACCTGTTGTTGTGGTTTTAATTTGGAGTTCATGAAGTGAACTGTAACTAACCAGAGACACACGAGGTGAGGATGAGGAGCAGCGAGATCCTGCAGATCATCTTCTCCCTGTGAGGAGACAGAGGTGAAGAGTCATGAACACATGAGGTCAAAGTTCAGTTACAACAGGAACAAAAACAGGCAGATGAGAACCTGCAGGAACATCAAAGTCAAATTTAGATTTTCCTTAATCTTAATTATGCAAATTCTCATGACCATTGATCAACAACCACTGACCAAAACCCACTGATCAATGGCCATGAGTACAGTAAGATTAAGGAACTGACCTCCCAGCCCATTGTTCCTTCACTGAGCTGGTTACAGTCATTATGCAAATGTCCTGTTTATAAGATCGGGGAAACCTGCAGTCAGCTGAGACTGAAGAAGTCACTTGGATGAGTGACGAAACGTTTCTCCCACAAAAAGCTACGTCCAGATGAACAGAATCAACTTTTGGAGATTTACTTTCCTGGATGATTGAAAATGCATCAAAACAATATTTAAATATAGAAACGGAAATAAAAGCAGTTTTAATGTTTCCCGAAGCTCAGTATTTGAAACAGAGTTAAATTTCACTGCTGTAAAATTTTAATTACATACGTTTGAAACAACACTTTACAAATTGATCTTTAGGTTTAATGGCGAGAAACCCTCAATCTCACTGTAATAGCCGAGAGAGAGAAAAACAGCGGTGCAATTTAAAATCTTACAACACAACCATAAACGTTTACAACCTAAAATAACTTCCCAAACTTAACAAATGCAAACAAAGATCTTTCACCCAAAATATTTAAACATATACTTATTTACATCATAACTATACCTTGTGGTATAGGGGGGCTGCTTCTTCTTCTTTGTGTTTAACGGCGGTTGGCAACCAACGTAAAGGAGCAGAAGGGGGGCTGCTAATAACAAAATAAACTTTTATAAACTCCGTTAGTACCCCCAACGTCCAACCTGCCAAAACCGCCAAAACAGTCAAAACCAAAATTAAACCCGGAAGTGTTAGTTACCACACTTCCGGGGGATGGTCTCCTCAAGTGTCAGCCAGTGTCAGCGAGCTAGTGAGTGATTGACAGCAGCCTTATCAAATCTAAGGCAAGATAACAGGCGTGTCAACATGTTGCCTCCAGTCTTCCAACATAAGCCCGTTCGTGCAGTCTGAGTGTTCTTCATTAGCGTCATGAAACATGTTTGCTGTAACATCTCCGTGCCTCTGCTGGACTTTACTGTCTGTCTCCCTCGTGGGCTTTACCTGTGCGGGTGAGTTTTATTTTAAAATCCTATCGATCTATTTCTTACCCGCTGTTAGATGTTCGAGCTGCTTTAGTTTCAGCTGCTCACAGAGAGGACGCAGGTCTCCTGTCAACAAAACTCTTCTGTCGTGTGAGAAAGTGGATGTTAGTTTTTAGATGTACTCACACACGTTTACATAACAGTTTGTATAATGAAGCTGTGAAGAGAAGAGTCTGCTGTAAAAGAAACAGTTTATAACTGCATTACCCATCCTCCCTTACAACCTCATTTAAGTTTGCGGTTGTAAGGCAGCAAAATGTGGAAGGGTTATAGGGGTATGAAAACTTTTTCAAGACATTGTATATGCAGGTATGTGTGTGTATATTGGTGTGTTTGTTTCATATCAGAATCAGAAAGACTTTATTTATCTCCAAGGGGAAATTAACATACAACAGAGCAGCATGAAAGACAATAAGAACAGGCAATGAGAGTGAGATAATAAATACACAGAATATACAGTTTTAAAATTATGCAGTTTAAAATTAAAGTGACTGAAAGGTGAATAAATAACTGAGTAAAAGTGAATAAAGTGTCGGCAGTATAAGAAGAGAGTAGTTTCTGGTGTGGGAAATGCTCCTTTGGCTGGAGTTAAAAAGCAGGGTGGCTTTGGAGACAAAGGTGGGTCTCCTCCTCTCAGTCCTGCAGGAAATGCAGCGGAGGCGTCGCCCAGAGGGGAGCCATTGAAATGCGGGGTGAAGAATGTGATCGTTGATGATGTTGGCTGCCTGTCTAAGGGCATGTTGGCTGAAAACCTGTGCCAGAATTCTGACAGGCAGGCCAATGATTTTTGAGCACACTGATGCAGTGTGCTGCAGTCTGTTCCTGTTCTGAAGGCTGAGGGGGTGGAATCAGCAGGTGATGGAGAAGGTCATGATGCTTTCCAGGAAGGCGTAGTAAAAAGTCATCATGATGGGTGTGCTGACTTCAAAGGAGCTGAGTTTCCTAAGGAGGTATAGCCGTTGGTGGCACCTCCTGAGAATCTCCTCTGTGTTGGCAGAGAATCTCAGAAGGTTGTCAAAGATGGTTCCCAGGTATTTGTACTCCTCATCTATCTCCACTGGCTTCCCATGGATGGTGGTGGTGACTGAAGCAGCCAGATCCCTCTGCCTACGTTCAATTCAAGTTTGGAGCTGTCACACCACTCTACAAACTCCTGAAGAGCGGGCCTGTGGTGTTGTGAGGGGCCTGACAGCAGTGACAGGAGAACTGTGTCGTCAGCATATTTAACCAGGTGACAGTTGGCCTGTGTGGATCTGCAGGCATCAGTGTAGAGGATGAAGAGCAGGGGGGAGAGCACACAGCCCTGGGGGGAGCCAGTGGAGGTGGAATCGAGACCTGAAAGAGAGTTGTTGACCCGAACTTCCTGAGTCCTGTTGGTCATATATATACACATATATGCCTGAAATAAAAGCTCATCATCACCTTGAGAGCATCTTGATGTCCCACAGTGTTCACACTAACTGATCAGCCACTCTTTCAGCTGTTCTCAGATGAACATCACTTTCCTTCCTACACCTTTGATTATAACTCTGTCTGCAGCCTCCCGTCTCAACTTTTCTGTTACATGGTCTGAATGAGTTTGGCCACATAGAGGGAAGCTAATAAAACAACAACAAATATATGTCACCCTCGATATTTTTTTCTAAGAAAATGTTTGTTTGTTTACACAAAAATGCAGATTCATATTCTGTATTTTGAACAGTACACTGGCATGCGTGTGTGCATGTGTGCAAGCTGTCTGGTGGGCCATGTAGCCTGATGTGCTGGACCCAGTGTGTACACTTCTCTCTCTCGTCTAGTTCATAAGCTCTGCCTCACTCTGATTGGCTGCTGCTCTGTGTTGTTTTTCTTTCAGGCCACAAAAAACATCACAGCTGAGTCTGGAAAGAACGTCACTCTGACATGTCGAGCTCCAAATAACAACATAGTAGTAGAATGGAGCAGAGCTGACCTGCAGCCAGAATATGTTCTTTTGTACCGAGACAAGCAGTTTATTCGAGATCACCAGCATCCATCTTTTAAGAACCGGGTGGATCTGCAGGACAAACAGATGAACGATGGAGACGTGTCTTTGATTTTGAAGGACGTGATGATTAATGACACTGGAACATACGAGTGTCGTGTCTTCATGAGAGAAACACGCTCATGGAAGTCCAGCATCATCACACTGAGTGTTGTTGATCCTCCAGGTGAGTGAGTAGAGTTGAGTGTGTGATGACATGATCAGCTGACACCTCACACCTGTTTCTCACCTGCAGGTCAGCCAGGAGGACACAGAGGATGGACAGGAGGAAGATGGAGTTGGTAGAAGTCATCATGGTCGACTGATGGCTTCTGTTTTATTACTTGCTGTGATCATTCTTGTTTTTGCAGTTGTGATCTCTAAAAAACACAAGAAAGATCCTCCTCTTCATCCTCCTGATGAAGAAGCAAAGAAGGAAATGGTCTGAAGCAAAGCACCATGGAACAAGAGAGAGAGAGAGAGAGAGGGAGAATACATTAAACTAGTTAAAAACGTTTAACTATAAAAATGACATATTTATACGTATAGATAGATAGTTGTATGAGGGTAACATCACGAGGAGAACAAACAGAATATAAACCAGTGTGTTTCACACTGAATGTGTTCAGGTCTGAGCTGCTGTGTGGACTATTTTAGTTTGATATCAGAAGCTATTTGAGTGACATTTCATTACCCAGATGGTAACAGCTCCACACCATCTGATAAGTTTTGGTTATTTGCTTGCGGTTAAATATTTATGTAAAGCAAACTGTCAGAGAAACTCTTGGATCTGTGTTGGTTCCTCTTGATGTCAGTGCTTTGATCCTGTGGATCACTGCAGACGTTTAGAGACAGTGATTGATACTCTCGGAGTTTCTAACTGGATTAAATTGCACAGATGGAGGATTCTTTGTACGTGGTAATGAATCTTCATCCAGGAGCTACAAACTGAACTATGGCGTTCCACAGGGTCAGATCTGGGACCAGTGATTTTAACATTTACAGGCTGTAACTTTGTGATGTCATCAAGAGACACAGAATGAGTACACACGATTACACTGATGATGTTGCTGTGTCTCCTGATGACACAGAGCCAGTCAGATCTATCTGCATCTTACATATTAAATCCTGGATGGCTGCAAACTTCCTCCAACTCACTCAGGATGTGGAGACACTGACTCCTCCTTTCATCTCCTGCAGGGTTGATTACTGCAGTGCTCATCTTTTTAGTTTTTCAAAGAAACACTTGTCACTGCAGCTGCTTTAAAAATCAACTCCACAGCCTTAATTACACCAATGCTATCGTCTCTGCAGTCAGAGTCGTCTTTAAGATCCTTTTACTGGTTTTTAACACTCAGCGTTTCAGGACCTTCTCATCTTTCTGATTTACTTTTATGCTACGAGCACTTCAGAGCCCTCAGGTCCTCAGAGAGGAGACAGTTGACCATCTTTTATTTATCATGCTGCACTTTATTTCACTTTACTTTTGATGTATTTACTATTTTCTTTGTTTATTCCCTTTTCATTATATTTCATGTATTCTTAGTAGCCTTGTTATGTTATTTATCATTTCTTTTTAATCTCCAGTGTTTCTGTATGATGAGTGTCTGATCTCTGGGTGTGGGAGTGGGGATGGAGGGGTGATGAGAGGGTGTAGTGAAGTTGATGTATGTGTATTTTTTCTGCTTTTAATGTGTACATCATTTTGAGTGGCTTCCTTACTGTGTGAGAAGTGCTATGCAAATAAAGTTTTGAGTGATATAATAAGATTAGGACTTGAGGCATTTATACACCAAGCACATTGCAAAAAAATCACAAAACGCAATTTTAAAACTTGCCATGTGAACGAATATACATGACAAACATGTTGTGTTTTGTGTAAAATTCGTGCTGGATTCAAACCCAGGACCTTGTTGCTGTGAGGCACCAGTGCCATCACCCAGTGGTGATAACAAAGACCTCAGTCCTGCAGAGCAAATGTTTTACATTCAGCCTGATTTGTTTTTCTTCTCCTCCATCATCAGTGATCAGAGGTCTGCACTGTGAACCAGGATTTAGTCTCATCCAGGTAACTTCAGGGTTAACCCTGGTTTTACTGCAATATTAAGATGGTTCACTTCTCATTCCCAGTTTATGCTTCAATGGGAAATCTACGCTGTGACCTTACATGTAACCTGATGTAACAACACATCGAGTTGACAGCAGATTGACAGATTGGTCTGATCAGCACTGTTGACTCCTCCTACACATTTTTTGCTGCTTTTTCGCCAGTTTTTGAATTTATCAGTGAGAGAATAACGATCATCTCCTCAGTGTAAAGAATATATATTATTAATGATTATAATACTAATCATAACCATTGCGAGGAAGTGTTCTGATAGCACAGAGTCACTGCTGTGAGGTAAAATGTGTTGGTTATGTACAGCCGGTAAAATGACATGACATTGACCAATCAGATGAAAGGAAGAAAAATAGGGTCAACATTCGTACTTGTACACTACCTGAAATTTGAGTGCAGAGTTTCACACAAATTCTTTTTACACATACAAAACTGATTTACAAGTACAAATTATTTATGACCACAATTTGAGCCCATAATTACTGACAGATTTTGATGTTTTCATAGATTTTTAGTCACTGTCTGATTACATCTCTGAGGTTGGTGGCACTCATAGCATCATGTTCTGTGGGAGAAGAGTCACATGACCCATGAACTTCATACAAACTAACCTGTGTAGTGTCTTCAGATGTCCACTAGATGGAATCAGTCCTCAGAATACAGAAACAAAACCACTGCACTGCACTGCAGCTGCACAAGGACAATAAAAACTAATCCTGAGATCCAGGATGGAAAACAGAAGCTGCTCTCTCACGCCACCGTTCCTCCATTCGCCCCAGCCGGTCTAGACACTAAACCTCTTCATCTTGGACAACATCCTCCTCTCTGACACCACCTTAAGAGAGTCCATCTCCATCCCCACAACATTACTGTCGTTGCGGATCAGTTTATTGAGTCTTTTGGCATCAGCAACCCTCAATCTGCTCCCCCAGGATGCAACAGCGTAGAGGATCGCGCTGGCCACAACAGACTCGTAGAAAATCCTGAGCATTGTCCGACAGATGTTTAAGGACCTCAGTCGCCTCAAAAAATAGAGGCGACTCTGGCCCTTCCTGTAAAGTGCTGTGGTGTTTTTAGCCCAGTCCAGTTTATTGTCAATGTGTACTCCAAGGTAATTATAGTCCTCCACAATGTCAACATTGAGCGCCTGCATTGAAACAGGGGTCAAGTGTTTCTGAATTATATTCAAACAGTAAATCTGCTGTAGACATAAAACCAGTTAAACTGTTATTTTAGTTTAATATTTTTGAATTATTTTGTTTAGATTTGACCTTTTACTGTATTTTTCATCA
This sequence comes from Simochromis diagramma, assembly GCF_900408965.1. Taxonomy (NCBI): domain Eukaryota; kingdom Metazoa; phylum Chordata; class Actinopteri; order Cichliformes; family Cichlidae; genus Simochromis; species Simochromis diagramma. The sequence continues at coordinate 109,975 of NW_024387510.1, read as the reverse complement.
CTTTCCAGACTGGATTTTCTTGTTTTAGTTTAGTTTTTAACGGTGTCAGGCTTTTACTCTTTTTAATAGTTAGGATATTAGGATGTTGAAAATCTGTACGTATATTCCAATGAAAAGGGAACTTTTTGAAAGCACTGACTTACAGTGTAGTGGACAGAAAACACGTCCATCTAAAAGCCTGATGGTGTATTGTCACTACCCTCCTGGGCGGTCAGGGCACACGAACACCTAATGTTGTGAATGTGGAGTCACGGAAAGACCCCACCCAGCCTCCGTCAGCGTCTAGCTGGACAGTTAGACCTGCACTGATGCTGTGTTACTCCGCCTCCATTGTTAAAATGAGTTGGCTGCAACTTTGCTCACAAAGCACCGCGTCAACAGAAGGTTGGTGTTTTTGAAGTGTTTTAAGCTGTAACCTACAGCTGAATTAGGTGAACTGAACTTTTAAGGGTCACTTCACTCAAAATAAAAATCTGGATTTCCTTAGAAATTTCCACTCCCCCAGTCAGGAGGGACTACATTAAAAGTGTGCATTAGAATGAGTGATACGACACACTGACAGGATATAAGGTGAGTATTCAAATCAGAGACACAAGTATGACAGTGAAACAGAAGCTTTATTCAGGGCAGACACATTTCATTGGTTCTCAGATTGCTGTATGACGTCTTTCAGTTTGACAGATGAACACAAACTTTATCTTAATTTCATTCATGTGAGTTTAACACACAGATTTGGACTCTGAGAAATGCTTCACTGTTGTTCAGAGGTTCACACATCATCAGCTGCTGCTCAAAGAAACATGAACAGCAGAAAATCTCATGAAGTGAACGTGAGCTCGGACACTGACTTTGGTTGTTTGAAGGGAACAATGTTCAGAGGAGGTTCAAACCAATCAGAGCCCACTCTGGTGTTTTTCTAACCGCCTGTGTTTACATGAAATCAGCTTTAGTCTTAGTGACGGTGAGCACATCAGCCACAAACATGTGATCCGAACAGATTGAGGCACTGAGAATGGAGCAGTGGATTAAAGTGTTAGTCGCATTCAGAAATGTGGTTTTGGTTTCTTAGATACTTTGAGTCTGAGGAAAAAGATGATTTACCGAATGTTTCAGTGTCATTTTAGAGAAGAAGCTCATGTCACTTCATGAAGTCTGTTCTGCTGTTTCAGTTCTTGTTTCGCCTCCTCTTGTCTGTCACTGTTGGTTTATTTTTCTGTGTCCCTGCTTCTTTCTCTAATTCTATGGCATAATCATTTATGTCATTCTCACAGTGAAGCCCATAGTATGGATAATCACACTGGCAAATTCCAAGGAACATGTCTTTCATTTTCACACATTTTCCTCTGCCTTTTCTTTCCCCACAGTCCTGCTCGGCACACGGATCTTTTTCCATTATTTCTTCGTCACTTTTGATCAGAACAACAAACTTTCCATGCTTCACACCTGGAGATTTCTCACACTCCCCTGTGTAAATGTAAGGAGTCTGATCTGAAGGGTTTTCAGGAGCAGCATTGACTTCATCTTCATCATCAGCTTGGTCTTTAACGTTAGCTTTAGGGTTACCTTCCTTTTTCTTGATGCTTTGGTGAGCTTTTCTAGTATAGGCGTGGACTGCTGTGTAAGTCTGAGACATTGGAATTCCAGCCACCTTTTCCCCACATGTGCTGAGTGTCTCTGCCACCTTATAACACAAAACCTTCTTATTAATACACTTCTCAATGGCTTTGCTGACCTCCTGTACTTTGCTTTGAGTCCCTTTCACCTGTCTGGATACGGCCACAGTAATGCGCTCTGTTGACACATCCTGGAATCCTGTCAGCACGTGTTTGTTCAGGGTTTTAATTGTTTCATGGCTGGATTTTTTGGTTATAAATCCAACAACCATCCAGTCATACCTGTCATATGTCTTCTGCAGAAAATCCCAGACTTCCTGTGCCAAATCATCACGCTTTTTAGATTTATCAATAAGTGGTTTCACGTCCTGTTTAACATAAGTCATACTGCTATCAATGCATTGTTTTTGGATTTCAAACATTGCTGCCATTGCTTCATATACATTCTTCTTCATCTCATCATCTCTCGCTTCAGACTGTATGTTCTTCAGTCTGTAGTAGAATTGATTCATCATGTTGCCCTTGAAGATAAGTGTAAGAATGAGATAAGTATATTCTATGATTTCCTTCTCGTGACATTTAACATATTCAGCCAGTTCATCCCCGAGGTTATTAACGAAGCTCTTTCCTGTTTTTTTCAGCAACTCTCCCATTTCCCGAGGAGCTTTCTCATATTTTGAGTAGGCTTCTATAAAGCTTTTTTCATGTCTTTTCCTTTCATCCTGATCTTTAGCCCCAGCGAGACTGCCCAGCAGTGTTTTGTATTCAGTCCAGGCAACCCTAATTTTCATCTCTGGCTTAGAATAAGTTGCAGCTGCCCAGATGTTCCACTTTAGTTCCCGATGATGCTTCTCAAGCTTAAGATCGATTTTTTCAAATTCTTCCTTGATATCTTTCAGTAATGATTTGTCATTAACATGTTCGTCTATCACTATCGCTATTGTCATTAGTAAGGAAAATACAGCACCTACCACTGGCACAACACTAGCCACAGACGCAGCAGATTTAAGAATATCATGATCAGTGTTTTTTAACGCATTCCCAATGTCTTTGATTAATGTTAGACAAAGTACACCAATATTTTTGACGTTCTGCTTATTTTTTAGTGCACTTTTAAGTTTTTCATTGCCTTGTTTTAGTTTCTCCAGAAGGGGTTTATTGTGTTTGCTTTGGTCAGCAGACGGAGACGTGGTCACACTGGAGATGATGAAAAAGGCTGACATCATCAGCAGGAGCAGCGGACCAACAGATGCCATGTCTGAAAATACACAAGACCAAAACATCATACTTTTTAAATGTAGTCATTTTTTTTTTAAACTCAATTTTTATTATAATTTACAACATTGCAACTTGTACTTGTCAATGTTCACAAGTAGGACAGTTACAGGAACCGCAATGCAGAAATGTAGATTAAAATAAGAACTGCAATTAAGAAGCACAAAACAAAACTGGAAAGCAAAACAAAACCCAAGCAAACAAACAGACAGACAACAGCAAAAACAAAAAGAAAAGAAAAACAAAAACTTTATGTAATATTAAATAACATGTGACAAATCTAGCCATAAATGAACAAAACGAAACAGACCTATGCTAAATTATTGAAACAGTAAAGCATGTACGGGTCGCCAACGCTCAGTAAACAACTCTCTTTGAATCCGCAGAGCGTATGTTATTTCCTCCATCTGGTAAATTTCTCTTACTTTATCAAGCCACATATTATATGAAGGTGGGTCAAGATTCAGCCATTTAATAGTAATACACTTTAGTGCTGCTGTAAGCAAGATTCTTAAGAGATACTTTTTATCGTTTCCCGCAAAACCATTAGGTAATACTCCTAAAATGGCTAGCTGTTGGTCTTTCGTTAATGGTTGTTGGAAAACTGTATTGAGAACTTTAAATATGTCATTCCAGAATGAGCAGAGTTTTGGGCATGACCAGAATATATGTGAATGGGTTCCTAAATAAGTACCACAATTTCGCCAGCAGGTGTCAGGATTTGTAGGCTTCATTTTGGCCATTATCTCTGGGGTTCTAAAATATCGCGTGACCACCTTCCATTTAAATTCTCTCCACAGCCCAGAATTAGTCACAAGATGGGCTTTGCCGAACACCTCTTCCCAGGTGTCGTCTGAGATTTGAGTGCCAGTCTCAGCTTCCCGCCTTGCCTTAATATCCAAAGTTGCATTTGTATTGAAACTCATAAATGCGTTATAAAAATTACTGATTAATTTTGGGGAGGAATTACTTTGAAATATTTTTAGAAATATTCCCTCAATGGGTGAGGGCTCCAAAACTTGCCTCCATTCTTTATGTTTTGTCAAAAAGCTTCTTAGCTGCAGAAATCTAAAAAAGTCAAAAGAAGGAAGCCGAAACTGACCTCTCAACTGTTCAAATGAGCTCAGGTGCCCATTCCTCACAACATGACACAGTTTCTAAAGCCCGCTATTTGACCATGCTCTGAAGCCAGGGTCTTCCACAATAGGAGAAAAACCCTGCAGGGAGGAGAAGCTTGATAAAATTGAAATTTCTTTTGGAAGACCAAATGATTGCTTGATTCTACGCCAAATCTTCAGTGTGACCCTTGTCCATTCCCCCATACGCAAATTTTTAATTGAAATGTTAGAAAAAAGCAGGGATTCCAATGATCTTTCGCACATTGTCTTCTCAATGTTTAGCCACTGAGTTTCAGATAAATCCCGCACCCATACAGTCAGGGGTCTCATCTGAGCTGCCCAGAAATAATATTTCAGATTTGGAACAGCCAATCCCCTCTGCAGTTTTGACAGTTTTAATGTTTGGAACTTGATCCTTGGGCGTTTACCTTGCCATATAAATTTGGAAAAAAAGTTTATCTAAATTATCAAATGTAGAGTTGGGAATGTCAATAGGCAGCATTTGGAAAAGGTATAGAAGTCTTGGCAATACATTCATACGTATACTCTCGATCCGACCTAAGAAAGACAGAGGCAGGACTGTCCATCTCTCTAAATCTTTTTTTTATTTTTGCAACTATAACTTCATAATTTACTTTAAACAAGTCTGATAATGAGTGAGGAATCTGAATTCCTAAATACTTGATCCCTTCGTTTGGCCATTTAAAGCCACATCGCTCCTTGAATGTTTGTGAAATGTTTCCTCCTATATCCATTGCCAATGTTTTGTCAATATTAACTTTGTAACCAGAGAGGTGACCGTATGTACTAATAATTTCTTTTAAATGAGGTACACTGACTGCAGGATTTGAAATGTATAAAAGTACATCGTCTGCATAGATGGACAATTTATGCTGTTCTCCATTAATTGAAAGGCCCTGAATTTCATGTTCATCTCTAATCAACTGCGCCAGAGGCTCAATACTTATATCGAACAGCAGGGGCGACAGTGGGCATCCTTGTCTACACCCACGTTCCAGTGGAAATCTGGCTGATATAGATCCATTTACCCGTACAGCCGCCATTGGGTTGGAATAAAGAATCTGTATCCACTTAATTAAGTTTGGCCCAAATTTGAATCTTTCAAGTATATGGCCCAAGTACTGCCAGGAAACCCTGTCGAATGCTTTTTGCGCATCAAGAGACAGAATCATTGTTTCTTCTTGTTTGGTCTTGTACAAGGACATTAAGTTCAACAATCTACGAACATTGTCCCCATAGTGCCTTCCTGCAATGAACCCCGTTTGATCTGGATTTATAACCTGTGTAATAATTTTACTAACTCTTTTGGCTAAAATCGTGGTGAGAATGCGCAAATCAGTATTAAGTAATGAGATTGGCCTGTATGATTGACAATTTGTGGGGTCCTTGCCCTCTTTATGGATTACGACAATTGTAGCATCATTCCAGGATGGCGCCATAGTCCCAGACTCCAGAGCGCGGTGGTAAGCCTTCAGTAATAAGGGTGCGACTTTGTCCTTAAGTTTTTTATAGAATTTGTTAATAAAACCATCACGGCCAGGACTTTTTTTAGTTTTAAGGTTTGAAATCACCTGTAAAATTTCTTGTTCCTGAATTGGTTCGTCTAACTCCTTTGCTACAGATTCTGGCAGTGTTTTTAAATTGATCTTTTCTAAGAAATCAGATAGTGTATTGTCATCTTTACATATATCTGAATTTTTATATAATGACTCGAAAAAATTGGCAAAGCAACTTGCAATTTGATTTGGTAATTAGGGTTTGATCTGACTTCAACTTTTGGACCATATTACAAGTTTGCTGTTTCCTGAGTCTTATTGCCAGCAATCTACTAGCCCTGCTACCCTGTTCATAGTACTTTTGTTTAATGAATCTTAAATTGCTCTCAATTTTCTCGTTTAATAAACTATCAAGCTCACTACGTAACATTTTAAGATTGGAAAGCAAATTGGCTGTCTGTGCTTTTTTGTGTTGTTGCTCTAGGTATTTTATTTTGGCCTCCAATTCACGCCGCCTAGCCTCTTTTCTTTTTTTCCTGGCACTTGCAAATGATATTATGCGACCTCTAATGTATGCCTTGGCGCAATCCCAGAGAGTTAAAGGCGATATCTCCGGAGTTGTGTTCAACTCCAAGTAAGTATTTAGTTCAGTATGTATGAACTCACAAAACTGGCTATCATTTAGGAGTGAGGCATTTAATCGCCAAAGTTTTAGTCTTGGTGTCAATCCTAGGTCCCATGAAAGTGATAACGGTGCATGGTCAGATAGTGTAATTGGTAAGATTTCAATATTGTCAATTCTATGCTCTTCTGTTTTAGAAGTAAAAAAGAAATCTATCCTGGAGTAGGATGCATGTCTATGCGAGTAAAAAGTATAATCTCTGACTCTAGGAAACCTATTTCTCCAGACATCAATTAGTCCCAGTTCCATTGTTACATGTTTTAGAGCTTTGCTCATTTGCGATGCATGGCTTTTAGAACTTGGTTGTTTATCCAAATAAGGTGACAAGACACAATTAAAATCCCCTCCTAGCAATAACACACCAGAACACTTTTGAAGTACTAGATTAGAAATTGTATGTATGAAATTTGGCTCATCCTCATTAGGGGCATAGATATTGATGAGGGAAACCAGTACTCCATCAATAGAGCCGTTGACCACAATGTACCTTCCATGTGGGTCTCTATATGTAGTGAATGGGGTGAAGTTTATCTGTCTATGTACTAGGATAGCCACACCTCTTTTCCTGCCAGACTTGTGAGATGATTAAAACACTTGTTGTGCCCACGACCTTTTTAGCTTGTCATGCTCAATGTCAGATAAATGCGTCTCCTGCAAAAAAGCTATATGACAATTGAAACTTTTTAACTGGCCTAGATTTTTTTTCTTTTAATAGGGCTGTGGAGGCCATTGACATTATAGCTTATGACTTTAAGTAAATCTATCTTGACTGTTTAGGGTTACGTTTGAAAGATATCTGAGAGGCACAAATAATTTTGCACTCCATGATGACCCAAAGTTTTGCTTAGCATAGGACAATACAAAAAGAACCATCAAACCAACAAACCAGAAACTAATATATAAACTACATTGTACAAGTTTTTTTACCCACAAAAGATCCCCGGGAGAACAAGGGACCTGAACAGGGGTAACAACAGCAGGACAGAAAGTCAAAGGGACCCCGAGTGCAGCTAACTCAAGTTTAGATGTCTTCATATGGAATGATGAACTGAAGTTCGGGGAAAATTGCTGGGCGAGCAGTCTCAGAACCACTAATAAATCTCAGTGCTGTCTGCTAAAACACTATTGGAACTCAGGCCCTGCACAACGTAGTTACGACCAGGCACAGTGATGTAGCTTACTGACATAGAGAACTCTGAGTTACCTTCCACCTTGGGACAGAAGATAAGACAGTTATAGATCCCTCCCATCTGCTGGAGAGAGTATATTTTCCTTGACATAATTCATGGCTTTGGCAGCATCCACAAACTCCTTTTCAACGTTGTTGTAAGAGACACGGAATCTGGCAGGGTAGAGGATGCCAAAGCGGACTCCCGGTCTATCGTGGAGTATCTTCCTCACGTCAGTGAAAGCCGCCCTGGCTTTCGCCACGCTGGCCGTGTAGTCGGGGAATATGGCAATTGGGTTTCCTTTGAAGTGTAGTTTTCCTCTGCGCTCTCTCCTGAGGATGTCCGCCGCGTCTCCTTCGCTGTTTAATTTAGCAATGATAGGGCGTGGAATGTCCCCGGGTCTCCGTTGAGTCAGGCTACGATGAGATCTTTCCACGCGGACTTCTCTGTCAAGCTGAAACACCTCTTTGAGGAGCGCAGAGACCACCGCCGGTGAGCTGGAGCCCTGACTTTCAGTCACACCGATAATCCGGATGTTTCCCCTTCTCATACGTCCCTCAAGGTCTTCACATTTGTGTTTAAGGGCTTCCACCTCTTTTGTGAGGGTTAGGGTTCAATAGGTTTAAAGTGCTGACCACAGACAACTGTTTGTACTGTGAGGTGCTGCAGTAACAGGTAACCTTTAATAAAAAGCAAACGGGTCTGGAGTCGAGTGACTTGGTGTTTAAGTTTTGTTTATTCAGTGTTCTGGGATTTTCTTCTTCTTCTTTGGTGCAATCCTATAAATACAGTGTACCCCTTTTGCCTCTTCCCTTTTCTACAATTCCCCTGTGGGAGAGGTGGGTGTCATTTCTTTCCAACACCTTAAAACACATATAATGCATATTTAGCCACCTGGATGTTTCTGATTTCGATTTTACTTCAATTGTTGTCATTATTAAGCCTGTTTTTGTTAGATGTTATAAGTGTGTAGTATGTGTGTATCATAAATGTGTTTTAGGCGCCATAAATGCTAGCATATATATATATTCCTTGCTAGCTTGGAAGTTGTGGTGGGTTGAGCTAACCCTCTTCCCCACTGTTTGTATTTGGTTGTAGGAGCTGGAGTGGGCAAATTATTTACTTGGAGGGCTTTCTTTCTTTTACCTTTTTTTTATCAGGTATGTCGGATTTCATGTTGTTGTTTTTGTTTTATCTTATGTCAAATATGTTACGTGTAAATGCATACTTTATGTTTAATGTAAAAATAAATGCCGCCCTTTTCTACAATTCCTCTGGGGGGGAGGAGCTGGAGTGGGCAAATTATTTACTTGGAGGTCTTTCTTTCTTTTACTTTTTTTTATCAGACACAACGCAGAATCACACCGGTTACACTTGGTGCCGTGACCCGTCACATCGCCAATCCGCGATCTACTCCTCCTTCTGCTACCGCTGTTTTCCCGCCTCCTCTCTGCAGCTGTGTGCCAGGGTCCTGTGCCCTGCGCTTTGACTCACAGGTTTTTATATCGCATGTGTGGTCGATGCCCCGCAATTTGGCTTGCAGGCATCTCTGTCACGTGTGAACTTAAAGGGCAAATACGTAGGTGATCATTTCTGTCACTGTTTCATATTGTTGCCTCAAATTATACAGGCACAGATTGTAATTTATTTTTTTTCTATTGATATTGGCTTTTACAGCCTGTTTTAATTGAGAGGAGAAAACAAACTTTTTGTTTTATTTTCTATGGTGTTTTGATTCTTTGATGTTTTTTCCCCCCCACATTTCATTGTTTTGTGAAGTTTTGCATAATTGTGTGTGGGGGTTAGGCTCGTTTTTTTGCTGTTAACCCTTTAGAGCCGGTCGGAGCGTAACTATTTTTAAATCCCGGTAGCTCTGCAACCACATAAGCTAGCGCAATAATTTTTTTTGCATATGAAACCGGAGGAGTTGTACTTACATCTTATGCCATCAGCTTGTCCTAGGTCACGGTTTCCTTCCACATAAAGCTTTGCAAAAACTGCATAAAAAGCACTTGCAGGAACAAAAACAATATTCCAGAAACACGTTTTGCCGATCCGATCAGCTGTTCATAACACTTCCTACTTTGGAATAGACATCAGCGCGAACTTTTGCATGTCCGCCATTACCTGACGGAAACCGGAAGTGACGTCATTTTCGCGGAAATGTAGTCTTTTTTACCATCAGGGCCTCAGGGCTTATACTGGTGTTTTTAAGAGTTATGTTTGACTTTATGACTTTCTGTGTTGTTTCTGGGATGCTTAGGACTCATATTGCACTGCTGGAAATAGTTTATTTTGATGCAGATGCTGCTTTTTTGCAAATTTGCAGTATAATATTTATTTTCGTTTTTCCTGCATTGTATAAAAATTGGTGTATTTCAAAAATAAAACTATGAAGACACTCAAAATAAATTTCCTGTGGTAGGAAACTATTTTGTGCAACTTTTTTGTATTTACAGTTTTGAGGGATAAGCCTCTTAAATTAAATCTTAAAGTTTTTTGCAGTTTATTGCACTTTTTTTGCAATTTATGTAATTACTATGCACTTAATGCAGACATATTATTAAAATCTGGGCTATAATTGTTGCATTGATGTATAGCAACTTGAAATGCTCCCAAAAATGGCACCACACCATGTAAAAATATAATATAAGCTCTGGCGGACTTGGTTCTATGGTAGGTCTTAAAGGGTTAAACAGTGATATCTCACTTGGGCCAACATGTTAGGTGAGGAAACTGCGGATAGCGCTATGCCTGATCTGTTCTCTGCGGGGAGTAATATGACCTTTGGTTTGGGGAGGAGGTCATCAGATTGCTCCAAAGTGTTTTGGGAGGGGTAGGCCAGTAGTCCCTGGTATTGGTGCCCACACTGGAGACCAGTCAGTGATGCACTCACCATAAATGCCAGCAGCTAGCTCCACACCAGCTGCTTGCGAACGCCAAACACACACCCAGGCTGTCACTAGTGACATCTTGAGCAGCTTGATTACTGACTTAGCAAAGCAAATTGGGGAAAATATCACGTCCTCTCTTAACTCTATGCACCAGCCAGCCCCCACCCAGCCACAGTCACCCCAGAATGTGCCCTCGAGCTGCAATGACCAGTCCCAGCTGAAGGTTGTTGTTCAGTCAGACACCAAAGCTCCACTATACTTCAAGGGTGACAACACAGATCTATTTCCCATCGGTGAATGGGAGGACATGATGAGATGTTATCTGCACAGAATCAGCTGTGACACAGATGAAGAAATGTTTGCCATATTAATGTCTAGACTAACTGGCAAAGCCAGAGATGTGGTCAAGGTGTCACTTCGTTGCCGCCCTGAGTTGAATCGGAATGATCTTATTACTGCTGTGTTTGACATACTGAGGTGTAACTTCAGCGACTTGACATATTCCAGCCTGCCCATGAAAGACTTCTACAGTACTGTGCCACATCCAGGTGAGAACGCCATGGATTACTGGATCCGGTTGAACAAGTCTATTGATGCTGCTGATGAGTGTCTCTGCAGGCGCGGCAAGCTGGTAGAGGACCTCAGTAGTGAGGTTGTTTCGATGTTCATTAATCACTGTCCTGAGCACAGTCTTGCGTTGTCTTTTCAACTGAAGGCTCCTGAGGAGTGGACTGCAGCTGAGGTTCAGAGCCGTCTGGACAACTGTGTGAGGAAAATGAGACAGTCTAGTGTTTTGTCTCATAATACAGCAAGTCTGTCCATCCCACATCAGAGCCCTGTTGCTGTTAACAGCCAGCCCCACTCCAGCGGTGATCAAGCAGTCCCAGTAACAGATGAGCCAGCCTCGTACCCTATGCCCTCTGTTCCCTCTGCAGCCACATGTCAGCCTCTCTCTTCTGATGGCATGGTAAGTGTGCAGCAGCCCTCTGCTTGTCCTCCTTTGACTCTACATGTCATGCCCCCATCTTTGCCAGTTTCCAGCCCTCCTCCAGCTGAGCCAGGTGTTCAACAGATGGTAGCACTGTTTGACAAGGTTCTGTCCATGTGTACTGCATCACTAGACACTGGTCCTAGGTGCCCACAACCCACAGGTCATTCCCATGGGCACCGCAGTGCTCATCGTGTTTCGTGCAGAGTGTGTGGCTCACATGAACACACAACCCATGTGCATTGTAGGCTGTTCAAGCTATGCCACAGCTGCTTTGACCCTGGACACATGAGGCGTGAATGCCCACAGTTGTGCCAGAAACCAAGCATTTCAGTCCCTCCTCCCACCAGTGCTGCTTTAAACTAGCCAGCCCATGTAACGAGAGGGGTAGCATGGGCAGTGTTGATGAAACCCTCACAAATGCAACAGACCCAGAAGCCATATATGTTAACTGCTGTAGTAGCCTCTCTGATGAGAAGACTGTTATTATGGGTTCACAAAGAGTTGGCAGGGCTAGTGAGTTGTTTTACACTCCAGTATCGGTCAGTGGCCGGTGTTCCCTGACAGGCATGCTTGATTCAGGAAGTATGTCATGCACACTAAGTGAAGAGGCTGATAGCAAGCTAAGAGCCGCTGGTGTTTCTCTGATTCCGCAGCATGCCCCTGAAAATGTGGTGCTGGTTGGTTGCGGTGGCCTTCTCACACAACCGAAATGCATCTATGATTTGGACATTGAAGTATATGGGACTAGGTTTCTTGTGCCAACATTTGTGGTTCCTGGGCAAAAAGATGAGCTCATGGTGGGGAGCAATGTGATCCGGCCCATCATTCAGAAGATGAAGGCTGATACAAAGTACTGGGAGCTTATTAACTCCAATTACACTGGCACTGATTGTGAAGACTTCCTGCAGTTGCTGAGCTGTATCTCACGGTGGTCTGCTCCTGGGTTGCCAGATAAAGTAGGTACAGTCAGGTTGCGGAAGAGTGTCACTCTCCTGCCACAAAAAGAATATGTAGTTTGGGGAAAACTGCCACCTTCTGCCTTTGTGTCTCCAGGAAGTACTGTCGTTGTGGAACCCACGTCAGCCCGTTCCACTCCAAAGAACATAATGGTGGGGCGCATTATAACACCCATGTGGGGAGATCGTTGGGTCCCTATGAAAGTCCTTAACCCAACAGAGAGCCCCGTGACACTTCATCGCAATGCTAAGATTGCGGATGTCTTTCCTTGTATTGCTGTGGAGGACCTGCCCATCACTCAAGGTCTCTGCGATACTCTGACTGACCAGCATACCAGTTTCCCCCCCTCATCAGACTCTGTGCCTGACTCTGCACAGCTACTCAAAGACGCTGGGTTTGCTGATATTGACATTGAGGGCTGTGAAGTGTCAGATGGGTGGAAGAGGAAATTGGTGGAGCTTGTGTTGACTTACCAAGATGTGTTCTCTAGAGACAAACTGGACTGTGGTGAGGTGAAAGACTTTGTCCATCGTATCCACCTCACTGACGACCGCCCTTTCAGGCTTCCCTATCGCAGAGTACCCCCGGCTCACTATCATAAGTTGAGAGAGGTGCTGTCAGACATGGAGATGAAAGGCATCATCAGTAAGTCCACCAGCAAATACGCCTCGCCACTGGTAATGGTTTGGAAGAAGTCAGGTGACTTGAGGATATGCACTGACTTCCGCTGGCTCAATGCCAAAACCGTTAAGGATGCTCACCCACTGCCCCATCAGGCTGACTGTCTTGCTGCCCTTGGTGGGAATGCTTTCTTCAGCACCATGGACCTCACATCCGGGTTCTACAACGTTCCCCTCCATGAGTCTGACAGACGGTACACGGCTTTCACTACACCTCTTGGCCTGTATGAGTACAACAGACTTCCCCAGGGTCTATGCAACAGCCCAGCATCTTTCATGCGGATGATGCTCAGCATCTTTGGTGACTTGAACTTTTCCAGCCTCCTGTGTTATCTTGATGACCTGCTGGTGTTTGCACCTTCAGAAGAGGAGGCCCTAAAACGTCTTGAGATTGTTTTCTCTCGCCTGAGGACCAGAAATCTGAAGCTGGCACAGAAAAAATGTCACTTTTTTCTCAGACGCTCTGTGAGGTTTTTGGGTCATGTCGTGGATGCTGGTGGTGTCTTGGTTGATCAGGATAAAGTGAGGGTTATCGCCAATTTTCAGAAGACTGACCTTATGGATGGTGACGGTTGCACCCCTTCTCAGAGGAAAGTGAGATCCTTCCTTGGCATGGTGATGGTCATGGTGAAAACCATGGTGGTTTTCTATTGATACAGTCTTAGTTCAAGCAGTAGGATCAAAGCCATTCCTTTGATCCTGACCACCTCTCCAACCACTTCTATTTGCCCAGGGAGGTAAGTTCGATCTTGTTGGTCGCTACTTATATACCTCCATCTAGCAACAACAGCGATAGAAATGCGGCGCTGAACGAACTGTATCAGGCCATCAGTGAGCAACAAACAGCACACCCAGACGGTTTCATCATCCTCGCAGGAGACTTTAATCATGCTGATCTTAAAACTGTTCTCCCAAAGTTTCATCAGCATGTACATTTTCCAACAAGGGGAGACAACATATTGGACTTGGTCCAATACACACAGGAAAATGGAGCATACAAAGCCATCCCCCTCCCCCATATCGGCACCTCTGATCACCTCACTGTTATGCTAATGCCAGCATACAGACAGAGAGTGAAGGTCATCAAACCTGTTATGAAAGAGGTAAGAGTGTGGCCACAGAAGGCCACCTCTGCTCTTCAAGTCTGCTTTGGGTCAACTGATTGGGAGATATTCAAGGAAGCAGCCACCTACAATAACATCATAGACATCGAGGAGTACACAGACACGGTGAGCTCATACATCACCAAATGCATTGATGATGTAACACAAGTGAAAAGTATCACAACTCGAGCCAACCGGAAGCCATGGCTAACAGCAGATGTCCACCTGCTGCTGAAGGCCAGAGACAAGGCCTTCAGAGCTGGGGATGAAATAGGCCTGAGAACAGCGAGAGCCAACCTGTCCCGTGGCATCAGGAAAGCGAAACAGGACTACACACACAAGATAACCTCCCACTTCAATGACAGCAAGGACGCACGGAGCCTATGGCAAGGCATCCAGGCTATTACAGACTACAAGCCTGCAGCGCGTAGCTGTGAGAGCGACACCACTCTGCTCAACAACCTGAACAGCTTCTTTGCACGATTTGAAGCACAGAACAACACACGCCCACAGAAAACACCACCACCTCCACACGACCAGCCTCTGTGCCTGTCTGCTGCCGGTGTGAAGAGGACACTCATCACCATCAACGCCCGGAAAGCAGCGGGTCCAGATAACATCCCTGGTAGAGTGCTGAAAGACTGCGCAGAGGAGCTGAAGAATTCTTCACAGACATCTTTAACACCTCCCTGAGACAAGCCACTGTCCCATCATGCTTCAAGACTGCCACCATCATACCTGTGCCAAAGAAAGCATCCCCAGCCTGTTTCAATGACTACCGCCCCGTGGCACTGACACCCATTATAATGAAGTGCTTTGAACGACTAGCCATGTCACACATCAAATCCACCCTACTTCCCACCCTGGACCCATACCAGTTCGCATACAGAGCGAAACGATCCACAGAGGATGCAATCTGCTCTGCCCTCCACCCAGCCCTAACTCATCTGGACAAGAAAGACTCATATGTGAGAATGCTGTTCATAGACTTTAGCTCAGCATTCAACACCATAATACCACAACAACTCATCTGTAAACTGGACAGACTGGGCCTCAGCACCTCCCTCTGCAACTGGCTGCTGGATTTCCTCAGCCAGAGGCCTCAAGCGGTGCGTGTGGGCAACAAGGTCTCAAACAGCATCACCCTGAGCACGGGGGCTCCACAAGGCTGTGTGCTCAGTCCTCTGCTCTTCACCCTGCTGACACATGACTGCACACCAACCTACAGCTCCAACCACTTTGTGAAGTTTGCGGACGACACAACACTGGTGGGGCTCATCACCAAGAGCGATGAGACCCACTACAGGAAAGAGGTTGAGCTCCTGACCATGTGGTGCAGAGACAACAACCTCCTGCTAAATGTTAGTAAGGCCAAGGAGATTATTGTCAACTTCCAGAGAGGCCACACCTGTCACCCCCCATTGACCATCGACGGCGCTGCGGTGGAGAGGGTGAGCAGCACCAAGTTGCTGGGGGTGCACATCAGTGAGGACCTCTCTTGGACCACCAACACTGCATCACTGGCCAAGAAAGCACAACAGCGCCTCTACTTCCTGCGCAAACTCAAGCGGGCAAGTGCTCCACCACCCATCCTGACTACATTCTACAGAGGAACTATTGAAAGTATCCTCTCCAGCTGCATCACTGTGTGGGGCGGTAGCTGCACTGACTATAACAGGAAAGCTCTACCTCTGAGAACAGCTGAGAGGATAGTTGGTGTACCACTCCCCTCCCTGCAAGACATTTACACCACTCGCCTCACCCGCAAAGCCATCACAATTGTCAACGATGCACCCCACCCCGTGCACTGTCTGTTCAGCCTCCTGCCCTCTGGAAAGAGATACAGAAGTCTCCGCTCCCGCACTACCAGGCTCACCAACAGCTTCATCCACCAGGCTGTGAGACTGCTGAACTCTCTTCCCTCCTGGCTCCCAGCCAGCAGAATCACCAGATTGGCAGAAGTGTAGGAAGACAGACTGGACTCTACCCCTCCCACCCCCCATCCACGCACACTCTCCAACAAGAAACACTCTCTGAACCAAGAACTGGAAAACATTCCTGACTGGAAACAACTACCTCTGCATTGCAATTGCACACACCTGCTGCTATATATTTTTAGTATTTCTTTTAGCACTATTTATATTATTATATTACCATTACTGCTGCGAACACTTTATTTTATTTATTTATTTATGTTTAGGTCTTGTCTATTTTTGTTGTGCATCTGCACTTTATTGTTTGTCAATGTCTACGCATGGGACAGTGTGAAACGTAATTTCAATTCCTATGTATGGCAAGTACATTTAAAGAAATTGACAAATAAAGTTTTCTATTCTATTCTATTCTATCTGAAAGATCTGCTTCTTTTGATGTAAGCTTCCTGTGTTTACGACCCTTTGGTCAGCAGGTGGTCTGACACACACACACACACACACACACACACGCACACACACACACACACACACACACACACACACACACACACACACACACACACACACACACAGACGAGGCCTCCCTTGCGCAAGTGTTTGATCGATCGACTGTCTTGTTTTCTTCATGATGAATAAGTCTCTAGAATTAGCGGGGCTTGTGGAAACACAGACCCAACAGTAATAATATTCAACATTGCTTTCAATACATTTTTCAAAAAAATGCCTCTCTGTGCAAAATGGGTTTAAAAACATGAACAGCTGTGGGATGCTGTTTGTCGGTGATTTGAACAAAGGGAACAAATCGTGGCAGGATCAGCCTGATATTATTTGTATCTCCTGTAACTTTACTGTATAAAGAGCTAACATCTCCAAAATGTCAGGAGTAGTTAGTCATTACAACAAGTGTTTGTGAACTAAAAATCAACAATGTGGGATACTGTTTGTCCGTGATTTGAAGAGCCCAGCGCTGCTCCTGATGAAGGGAAAACCAGTTCTGCAGGGCAGACCTACCTCGGCACTTGTGCAGGTGAAGCCAAAGGGAAGATTTGCTTCACCATATTTTCTAGTTTTTGGCTTAGAATGAAGTTGGTTTGGAAACACATTCAGCGATGCTTAATCTCCTGCTTTGCATTTCTGTGGGCACCCCGTGATAGCAACGTCAAAGCGTTTTGTCTCCCCCCCTGCAATGGCTGTGCACCCCCCCCCCCCGGGGGCGGGCCCCACACTTTGGGAAGGTCTGGTCTAATTGATCCCAGCTGTGTTTCACTCGTGTTTCCTATTCCCTCATTACTCCTTGTATATTTAAGCCCAGTGTTTTCCTCATCATACCTTCTCATGTGTATAAGTCTCGCTGCGTTTTTAGTTTCAAGTGTTAGCACCTCATTTCTAGTTTCCTGGTGTTTGAGTTTTCATTTCTCAGTGTTTTTGTTTCTAGTTTCCATTTTTCTAGGTTTGTTTTTGTGAGCTTATGTTTTGTAAAATTTTTCACAGCAATAAAGCTGCTGCCTTAAGTTCATCTTTTGTGTTCGAGTTCTGCATTTGGATCTACCTCCTGCCTGCCTGCCACAGCCCCAGGAATACTAGCAACCACTGTTGTGGAAGCTAATGGGGTTCCTTATAAATAAACAAATAAACATCTGGGTATGCCATTATAAGCGTTCTGAATTAGGCATAAAATCATCTATTTCCCCTCAAAAAATAAAATAAAATGAACTTAGAAATAAATAAAATGAATAAGGATCAGACATAAAATTAACTATTTTTGCTGTCTGTCCATGTTTAGAAATATGTATTAATTTATCACAGCTGGTTGAATAAAGCTATTCATCGTCATTGTCAGCTAATATAATGTGTTCATTGTCTATTTTTAATAGATAGGATGCAGTCAACAAACTTTTAAAATAGTGTTATGTAAAAAAAAGAAAAGACTGAGAAGTTTTAATTTTTAAAACTAGCATCTGAAAACGCAACATTTCTGATTAATGGATGAACTGCTACATTTCCTGAGCTACAGCGACCTCATTAGAGTAATCTTTAGCATCCACTATTCTCAGTCCTTTATGCTTACGCTGACCTTTTCTACTCAAAAAGGCACATTTCAATTTTGTAAAGTAAATTTGTAAATTGTTTTGAACAGAAAATGCAGACCTGAATGAGGTTTGGACAGGTGAAGATCCTGACGCTGGGTTCAGAGAGAGGAGCTGTCAGATTGGATCGTTGTTTTCTGGACGTGATGATGGAGTCCGAGGCAGCGGTCTGGATGCTCGTGTGTGTCAGAGAGAAGCAGACATTTTTATAAGACCCTGGAAAGCCACACCTCTGCTGCGATATTCATCCATATTTACTTTGCAGGAACATCAGAGAGTTTCACCTTTGGAGTCCAGGTGAGGGAGGGCTGATACCTTTGCATGGTGTCTTTGTGTGGATTCTCTTGTCCTCCTCCAACTCTAAAGATGTGCAGGTGCATTGGTGACTCTGAACTGGTTTTAGTGTGGACTAAAAAAGGTTCCTAAAACTCTGAATGCACAAACCATCAGCCCTGCTGTGTGCTTTCAGCTGAGGGAATAATCTCTGTGTGTGTGTGTGTGTGTGTGTGTGTGCATGTTTAAGTAGGTAAATGTGACAGAGTCTCCTACACTAACAGCTGCTGTGGCTCTGATGAAGCTTCTGGGGGTGTCACTTTCAGAAATTTGAATCCTGGGAGAAATTGGACTAAAGTTCTGCAGAATGACTACAAATAATAATTCTGGCCTGTAATGTAATACTACTGCAACTTGTACCACTACAGAGTAGAGTATTTATACAGTGAGAATAATCAGATTACAATAAAGACGGGAATGTAAAAAGAATATGTTACACACTGCGATATGCACAGAGCTCTGTGCTCATAGCACTTTGTCTTTCTCACCCTCTTTTTTTTAATGTTTTATTTTAAAGTTTTATAATTATGACAATCATCCACATATAAAACAAAAAACAACAACAACACAAAAAAACAAACAAACAAACAACAAACATAATACACACTGGCAATAACATGTTGGCACAGTGAAACCCTCAGATCTGCCCGGTCTGGGGGAGCTCCCCTCCACCTCTTTTCAGGTCCCATGTCATCAGGTTTTGCTACTGTCCATGCAGCTCTTACAGTCCACCCCTGGTGATATTTCGGAAGGGTATTTCCAGTCTATTTTATGAGCTGTCTTCTGAAAACAGTGGTCATGGCCTTAGCGGCTTTCCTTCTACCAGTGGTTGCGTGAAAATACTTAGCTAAGCTCTGGTTATATAACCCACCACCCCTCATCCCACATTACCACCTTCAACAAACCTCTCCCACTTCTTCCAGTTTTTATAAAATTGGTCCATTTTGAGGTTCAAAAAAGATGTAAGTTTTTCCATTCTATAAATTTCCTCCATTATTCCTATCCAATCTTTCTTTGTTGGGGCCTCTTTCTCCAGCCACCTCCTGGTAAGCGCTTTTTTTGCCCGCTCCCAACAGGATGTTTATCAGATATTTGTCCCTTAAGGAGACTGTTGATGGGATATTGCCCAGATACACAGTACAGAAATCCAAATTTAATTTGACACCAGTCACCAAGTAAATCACCAAGTAAATTGATTCGACCATTTCACTCCAATATGGTTGGATTATTGGGCATTTCCAAAATATATGAAAATGATCTGCCATGTTTTCCCCACAGTTTCTCCAGCAGCATAAATCTGTCAGTTGACCTTTTTGTTTGTATTTTATTTTGGGGGTTATAAAAAACCTAATAAACTTGTTCCATGTGAATTCCCTCCAATAACCTGAACTAGTGGTTTCCATCTGCGTTCCACATATATTTAACCAACTGTCCTCTGATATGTTGATTTTAGCCTCGATAAAAAAGTAATCTAACCTGGAGTGTACTTTATGGGGGTATGAGAAAAACGTATAGCCCCTTTCCTTGTGATGTAACTCCCTCCAAACATCTATAATATTTCCTTCTACAAGAAGCTTTTTAACTGTTTTGGTCTCTCGAGTCGTCCTTTTAGTTTTGTTGTTGGAATCTAAGTGGGGCTGTAGTTGTATATTCCAATCCCCACCACAGATGAGGGTTCCCTTGGTGTGTTCCGCGATCAGATTAAATAATTTCTTAATAAATTCCTGATCATTGCCTGGCGGCCTGTAAATATTTAACAGAGTCACTGGTTTATGATCAATTTGACCCACTACCATAAATTATTCGTCCTTTTCTATCCCCTATAGATAAAATTAAAATACATTTATTTTCTTGGAAATCAGTATTGTAACCCCCCTTGCACACTTCTGTCTACATGATGAATAGTATAAGTGTTTGAACCCCAAGAGTTTTAACTGCTCATGTTCCGTATTGTTTAAATGGGTCTCCTGCCAAAATACTATATCATGCCTTTCCCTTCTCATTTTCGTTGCTATCTTTTTCCTCTTAATGGGGTTTTGAAGACTGTTAACATTCAATGATATTATCCTATACTCAGAAACGGCCCTAACCAATCTGGCGCCCTAGGCAAGATTTTAGGTGGCGCCCCCCTACATCAGCAGTGTAGTGTAATGTTGTAACAAATAATATTTCTATTAAATAAGCTTTACTTTGCATTTTAATTAACGTGGGATTATTTTTTGTATTTAGAAATAATAGTACCAACTTTTTTTTCTTTTTTTTTTTCTTTTTTTTTTCAACATTTGTGGCACTGGCGTGGCGCCCCCTGATGGATGGCGCCCTTAGCATTTGCCTATACGGCCTATGCCACGGGCCGGCCCTGCCTATACTCCTGGAATGACATGGTTTCTTCCTAAAATGCCATCTATGAGATAAACCCTCCCCGCCCCGAGCGATCAGTCCTGAAAAAAACAACCTGTGCCTAACTTCTACATCAGAGTCTTTTTCACCCCCACAGCTGGATGTGTCACTGATTTCAGAGCCGATTCCTGTCTCGAAATGACCTTTGACCTATTGATGGTCCTGAATCAGTTTGTGACTGGCTGAATTAAACATGGAGGTCAAACTGAGTAAAGAGCAAAAGGACACGTCTGCTGAGTGAAGATGGAACAAAGGCCAGTTGTGATAACAGAACATCCTGCTGGTGTATTTTAATAAAATCTACACTCGACAGCTGCAGCTTTGTCTTCATGTTTGAGCAGACAATCATATCTGATCTACAACAACTGCTGTGAGCCTGTGAGTATGACATAAGCGTGTCAGCGAGAGTTTTACTGTTTTACATAAGGATAAGGATAAGCTTTTTTTGTCCATTGCAGTTACCTGCACCTGAGATGACAGACCTAGATGACCATACATACAATATGCAAACTTACACTGGGGAGACAAGTCAGGCTCAACAAGTGAGTCATCATGAGGAGAAAGGACAAAAAACTCCATAGCACATAAGGAGCACAGATATCATCACACTATACGCGATGGAGGTATGTGGTGTGTGGTGTGTTCTGTGATGGAGCTGCAGGTTTGGTGGTGGTGATGTGTACGGCTGCCAGCGGGAGAGCTGCAGCTGTTGAATGTACTGTTACAGCAACCGTGTGATTATTGTAAGAATAAATTAAGCTGCAAAGCACGAAAATGCCATCGGGTCTGCCGTGGTGGCGATCTTTTTTTTTTTTTGAAAAAAGTCTTAAGTGCACGCAAACCAGTAAACAAATTAAAACAAACACTGTTGATAAACTATAATACAAAAATTACAATTAAAATTCTCAACAACAAAAACAACTAGTAAAAATATAAATATAATTAATATGTAAACAACTTAACAACCCCCAAAGTGTCTAAGTCATGTGACGTGACAGCGCAACACCGAAATATAAGAGGAAGGAAGAGGAGGACACAGGAGCGGCGAGGTCACAGGAGCGGCGAGGACACAGGAGAGGCGAGGACACAGGAGCGGCGAGTCCAGCGACCTGGCTGTTTCGTCTTTGCCGAAAGCACAGCGCTGTAAACAAGCAAAACTCAAAGTAAAGAATCTATCTCACCAGGCTAGTATTGATCTGATACCGATGTCGACTTGGTATCGATACTATCGATACTTGGATCGATCCGCCCACCACTAGCTGACGTCACTGCTGTCTAAAAGAATGAAAGACCAAGGTTAATATTACTTTAATTATCCATAAAATCATCACATTCTCTGTAAGATTAAGGTGGACTATTGAACGGCGTATATTTTACAGTAAAGGCTTTAAAACCAAGTTAATGATAAAAGTACAAACATCACTAATGTCACATAACTTTGCCGATATGTGGCCAACAGTAATGTTCTTCGTTATTGAACATTTGCACATAAATAAGTGACATCATATTCAGTACTTACTCTTGAAAGTTTACTCTTCGGCTGCCCCTCTTCAGCCGTCTGCCGTTTTTTGGCAAAATTATCCACACCCACCACGAAAAGGGGACTGGAAAGTTCCAAGTCTAAGATAGCGCCTGAGAATGATATCGAGGAGAGTGCTACACCCAGCAACGTGCTAATGGATAGCTTCCATAACTACGCAGCTACTACGGTGGCACTCACGTTAGCCAAAGAAGAAATGGATGAGTTCCCACGTCTCCCTGTTACACCTCTTAAATCACCAGCTCCGAAGAAGATGATGTACGAACGCAGTAGTTGATGTAATTTCCAGTTTATCTGCACTAATAAACACCAGGTCTGATAACATAGAGAGCATGGTGAGAGAGAACTCAAACATGGTGGGAAAGAATACGCTCAAGATTGAGGGTCTCAAAAAAGACGATTGATTTTGTGTGCGCGGAAATGAAAGACATGAAAGGGGAAGTTTGCGACCTGGAAATAAAAGTAACTAAAGAGGAAGGCCGGGTGGACAACTGCCAACAGAGAATATCTGAGTTGGAAAGATATTCCAGGAGGTGGAATCTCAGACTACATGGAGTCAAGGAGGCTGAGAAAGAAGACGTAAGGGGAAAGGTGATAGAGATGTGCCAGTTTTTATGTTCTTCATTATTAAACATCAGAATCAATCAGAATCAGAATACTTTATTAATTCCGAGGGAAATTAATTAAAGGAACATGTCATGGTCCTGGGTTGGTGACCCAGTGTTTTGAGTTTTGTATCATTATTGAATTTTGATTTTGTCATAGTTTATCTTTTCTAGTCTTTTGGTTTCAGTCTCTGTGTTCTCTGGTCTGCTGTATTCCCTAGTCCTGTCCGTGTCTGTTATGTTTCCTGTCTTACTTTGAAAGTCTGTGTCCAATGTCAGCGTATTGAGTTTCGCTTCCCCTAGGTCTTGTCATGGCAGATTACTTCCAGCTGTGCCCTTCTTCTGTGTCTCATTTCCCTCGTTATCCCTCAGTGTATTTAAGCCCTGTGTTTCTCTTTGTCAGTGTTGCGTCGTCTGTGTTCCACGCCCTATGTCATGTCAGGTTTCAAGTCTCTGTGCAGGTCATGACTCGTGTTGCTTATTCTTATGTTTCATAGTTCCTTCATGTTCTGGCACAGTCGTGTTCATAGTCTCACTGTTCTTAGTTTCTTCCCAGTTTAGGTTCCTGTTTAGTTGTTGTCCCTGTTCAGCTCTCGTTTAGTTTAGTTCATTTACTCCAGCCTCAAATAAAGGATCGCCTTTTGTCTAAAGTAAATTTTTGTCTGCTCATCTGGGTCCTCCATGCACTCTCCACACGGTCTGCCCCACTCGCTGTGACAAAACATTTGCACATACAAAAGTGACTTAATATTCCAAACGGACTTTAACGTGTGTTTGAACGAGCTGACGGTTCACTCGTTAAGCTGAAAGAAAGATGCTTCAATCACAGGAGTCACACATGTGTCCACTGCACCATCTGGGTACTCTTCTTGTTTCGTAATAACACAAACACTAAATCATCCTTCTTTTGTGCTGTTGTGTAGCAGTGTGTACACCTGAGACTGTCACCTGTCTGTCTGTCCTGCTCTCTCTCTCTTTTTCTTTCTCTCTGATTGTGTAATAAAAGTATGAACATGTATTTATAAGTTACACTTGTGTTTGAATCCTGCAGCTTATAGGGATGGGTTTCGAAAACCGGTTCTTGTTGAGAACTGGTTCCCACTGTTTCAATTCCTTGGAATTGTTTGCCATTTTTGCAAACAATTTCCTTATTGATTCCAGTCGCCCTGAATGACGTCACCACGTTGCGGAGCGTCATTTACCTGGCAGGAAACACGGCGCCTAAGCGGCTGAAACGCTCAAAAGTTTGGTTATACTTTACGAGAACGGATGACAACAGGACAACTTGCAATACTTGCAAAGTAGATATTTCATTTAAGGGAGGAAACACTACGAATATGCAAAAGAATTTGCTCACAAAACACGCGATGACCTTAAATGAATGTCGTGTTTTTAATTCCGCTCCGGACTCGTGAATCTCAACCCAACAGCAGCGGTAACGTTTGCACATCCTCTCCCGTTAATGCGGCAGGTAAATAATCAACTAACAGCGAATATTATGTTAGCGCGATCTGCCTTATTACAAAACCTGGTATTACTGTGCATTTAGGTGACCATGATAAAAGAGACAGACAGACAGTCTGGCTCAGATGCTGGCAGTTCTCGCTGCAGTCTGCCGGTAGCGTCTCCTTTCAGGCCAGGATAGACGAATGTCACCGAGCAGTGACTAAGTTTGTGGTCAAAGGCTTGCACCCATTTGGCACAGCAGATGCCCCCGATTTTCGGTAAGTGAATGTGTTTAATTGTAGGCAGGGACATTACTGGATATTCTTGTGTTATTGCTACAGAAGAATATTTATTTTATTATTTTACATTTACAACTTTTTTTTCCTGGGGACCCTGTGACACCCCATTGAAGAGCCATGGGCTGGATCTCTTAAGATCTCACTGTTGGGTTTGTAAGGCCATGTTACTCCTAAATTTCTATCTTGTTCAAAGAGAAGATATAAAACAAAGTTCTAAGCTAATCGACCTTATTGTTCTCCTTTTTTTTTAAAAAAAGAATCGAATCGTTAAACAGAATCGAAACTGGAATCGGAATCGTGAAAATCTTATCAATACCCATCCCTAGCAGGTTATCACACATTTGATTTCCATGTGTGACAACTGCAAGTGTCCAGAGTGAGGACAGACTGAGGGACCCACTGCTGCACATCATCTGTGAGGCTTTGCACCCCTGATGATCCACCAGGACGAACTCAGCAGTGTGTGAGGAAGAGGAGGAGGAAGAGCCAGCAGCAGCTGACAGATGGAGAGAATAGACAGACTGTTCCCTGTTTGTGAAGGACTGCTAGAAAAGTTTAACATAACTAATTGTCTGTCCTGAATCAGTCTTATTAGGTAATGTTCAAATAATTTGATCATTCCAGTGTTTTCAGTGTGGGAGAAAGTACTCAGGGCCTTCAAGTTACACATTATGAAAGGCAGCAACAAGTTTAATATTCAGAAACCTAAAGTATGTATCAGCAGCAGAATGGAGCTAAAAATAAATGTTTGTTTCAGTTCTATGAAGCTTTGAGTATTTTGGATTAGTAGCACTGCTGTGTTTGTTGCATCATATTGCTGTAATTGTTTATATGCTTTATATATTCTGAGCTAAGTTGATCTTGTTATGATTCAAAATATTGGGGATGGAGACAAGAGAAAAAACCACAATAACAACACTGGTCCGGCCGGGTTAAGTCAAACGATGATTTTAATGATCACACGCGTGGGAGATGGACACTGATGCAGACAGCCTCAGATCTCAAAATGGTGGAGCATTGCTCAAACTCTTATAGCCTCTGGTGCCCCCACCTTATCATAAAAGCCTAAACATTCACATGCTTTCTCTCACACGGCGCCTAAGCTACGACCTTGGCTCCCCGTTTATCTGCTCCTGCTGAGATGGGGCAGAAAACTCCAGCATGCTCTGTTCTCTTCTAATCAGACAAATAAGGCAATGACTTTCTGCAAACAGTATTTCTTATAACATCATAAAACAATATCATTCATCCACAATAAATCAGCAGTCTAATGTAATGCAAATCAGTTTAACTAATGCAATAGTTGTCAGCTTCTTCTAATTCAGGAGAATAATGCAAACTAAAACTACATAATAATTCACAATCTTTAATTAGGGGTATAACATGGCATAAAATAATATTATAATCTAACAATTTATAGTGTTACATCATATTCTATAAGGATGTTATGTGTTTGGATACTTTCTGCCCAGTTTGACCCATTTAGCAGAAGTCAGCCTGTTTAAGGCTCTGATATCTATTCTGTGTGACTTAAAGCAGTTATGACATGGTATGATTTTCTCACCCAATAACGGAATATTTCATATATCAGTCTACTCTTCATTTTATCAGAAACAGTTATCACAGCTCGTACATTTTCCTTTTTACACATATATGTAAGCATTGAGCCAAATTTAGTAATGCCAACATATTAAACGAACAATATTTGTTTCTTATGTACAACACATCTATAGATACACTGTCAAAGATACTTGTCTTTGAGTGAAGATTTAAGGTGATAGGAAATAACTTGTGAGTCAAATGTATTAATCACTACACAGCTATTTTAGATATGGATTTGCATATACTTACAAAACACAAACATCATTTAACTAACTTTTTCTTTTACAGTGTAAAAACCACAGCATGGGTTAGGGCACTTCAGAGTAAAGTACAGTACAAAGTAAAGTAAGACTAAACACTTAAGAACAGCAGAGAAAAAAGTGTTTATGTGAGTAAATAAATACTATACAAATATAAATAATTACAGAGGGCATATTCTGGCTCTAGGTCAGCTCTCCTCCACTCCACAACTGCGATGTTGGTGTTATTTAGAGCTCAACATGTCTGAGTGACGTTGTGTTCAAAATCAGCTGTCTTGTTTTTTTTTTTTGGGGGGGGGGTCTGAAATAGAAAACAATGCAAAGCAGAGAGGTTAAAGGTCAACCATTTACTTCTACAGCAGCCAATCAGAGCAAAGATCTGGTTTATGGTGGTTGAATCAAATCTGACCATCAGACATCTTAGAATCTCTTAGAACAAAAAACAGCACACAGATAAGAAAAGTGAGCTTTAAACCAGCCTATAAAAGATAAAACCTAACAGTCACTTTTGTGAACGCAACATAAACTTGCTGATCTTATATTGATGAGGCCTGAAACATAATTGCACATGCACACAATAAGCCACTATCTCTGTAACATGGTTCAGTGCAATACTGTCCAGAGACGTGAGATGTCACAGTAATGAAGAACTTTATTTAATAGCTGCCACCTATTGGCTGTAGTTTGTCACTGGATCTGTGATAAAAGTGGACATTAGATTTTTATTTATTATGAGTTGTTTCAGTTCTTAAAAATGGCCAAATTCTCCACCCTTCACTTTCTGTGTGTGAGAGAAATAATAATAATAATAATGATAATAATAATAATAATAATAATAATAATAATAATAATAATAATAAGTTGTTGTTGTCGTTGCTGCTGCTGTAACAATCCTTTGACATTGTTGTACTTTCTGTTCCCTTGACTCCTCTCTTCCTCACCTTGTCCACTTTGTGAGCGTGAATCAGATTTTAGATAAGTAGAGCAGCAGGTGGCAGCGTAAGAACACAATAGTTATTTTTGCTTAGGAAGGTTCCTGACTAAGATACGTGACCCAAAAGTATCTGCGTGGCGGCCATAATATAACCTGTTGTTATTTTCCAAACACTAAGGAAAGGAGATTCTATGCTTCCCTTTTACTTCATTTAACATAGTATCCACTGGACCATACTTTATAAGAGGGTAGATTAAAACACTGTCACACAATTCATTGTGATGGACCATGACACATTCATGTAAACAGTTGACATAATCAACTTCAGACAGGAGGACACACAGAGGATGGTGGGAAGAAGGATGGAGTCAATAGACAATATGGACTCGTTCTTGTTGTGATCAATTTAGAATTGCCAAAGAAGAATTTATTCAACCATTTCCTTCTTAATGAAGCAGCTGACATCTGTTTTGAAATCAGGATGACAAAAACTCATAAATCCTATATCTTACTTTGGCCAGTACTTCTGTAGCTTTTTTTGGTACTCTACTTTACTCTACAAATCAAAGGGAATCTTTCTGTAATCTGGATTCACTTATGCTAACATCATGAATCATGATAAGAACACAGGCACAATAATTCACATTTACACATTGTAACACAAGTCGAATAAAGATAGACAAACTTCTCACAACTGTCTAGATGAGGAATTACACCGAACTCTGGTGCATCTACTGGAATATTCTTAAACTGTGATTATTGAATCATTTACAGTTTAAAATCTGTCTTTATCCTTTATCCTGGCTTTTGTTGCAGCACCTCAGTTCATACTGAACATAAGACTAAAGCAAACTGTTCTCGTCTCATTGTGAAACTCTAGAGAGTCACTGTGAGAATTTTAATGAAAGTCAACATGCCTGCAGCAGTAGATAAAGATCAGATCTTTGATTCAGAGACAGAGTTATCTGATTGTGTGGAGGTTTTTTTGTTGTGGGGAGTTGGAGGTGATTAAGCTGGATGTGATTTCTGATGGAGTTCATCTACATTAGGACTCAACGTTCTCCTGCACACTTTGTTCCTCTACAATAGTAGCAACACAAATCATCAAGTTTTAGTTACTGAGACTTTTGGAAATTGTGTGAACATTTTTATGATGATTGTATCAGTATTTATCACTTCCCCTCTCATGGTCATAATATTGTGACTGGTCTGTGTATAGATAAAATCAGTTATGTGCTTGGTTTTGAACAGCAACAAAGATAAAAATAAATGTGACAGTGATATGTGTATCTGACTTTTACTGTATGTGGTGTAAGAATGAGAGGACAGGAGAAATGAGAGATTATTTTCAAAGGTAAGAAGTGCTCAGTGAGATCTGATAAATAAATGATGTAGTTGTTTCAAACTGTTAAACATCTGGAAAAACAAGCTGAATTATAATCATTACATGTTATTGAAAGGTGAAATTACTCAACAGTTATTTAGGAGCTGTCAGTTTATGTCCGTTTCTATGATGCTGTTTAGTTTCACTCATCAGAGGCTAATTTTACAATGACTAGCTGTGGAAAATTATCTGTTTAGTGTAAACCTCAGTGTGTTTGATGAATTCAGTGGTGTAAAATCCACAAAGACCAGTAAATATCTTTGTGGAATTTGAAATTTCTGAAATCTCTGAGTGTGTCTCATCTTCAGTCCCCTGATCACATGTGATGGGTGGTAAAGACAAAAGAGGTGAGATACACATCTTGTGACAGTGTGACTAAAAATCTAAACTAAAAGTTGCTTTAGTTTGGATAAGTCCCCGTCAGACAGCAGAGAAAACCAAATCATACTGTTACAATAAGAAAAGAGTAAAAAAAGGAAACGATTAGGGTAACACAGGGTTACAACTGTTACAATCTTAGTGTTAGTCTCTTCATCATCAAACCATTCAGGCAACTGAGTCAATTTGTATCAAAGACACTATAATGCTTAACAAAAGCAATTTCCTCATTTCCTACAGGAACTTTTCTTCTATACGCTGTCTTTTAGTCTCCTTATCGTACTTGTGGTGGCAAATGAAGAACTGACACCAGTGAGTGTTAATCACCGTATTTTCCAGACCATAAGGCGCACCGGATTATAAGGCGCATTATGCGAAACAAAACAGTCAGATAAGTCAAACTTTACTCAACTCATGCTTCTTGCATCCTCCACTTCAGTACCATTGATTCATTAATGTTGATTTCTCTCTCTTGCGGTATATTAATGACTAACCTCATGTTGTGGATGGATTATCTCAGATGTTCTCTTGACTGAAGTTTGGTCCGTTTGCATCCTGCCATGTGATTGCATGTGTCTCTAATAGAGATGGACCGAGCCGATATTACGTATCGGTATCGGTCCGATACTGACCTAAATTACTGGATCGGATATCGGAGAAAAATAAAAAATGTAATCCGATCCATTAAATATCACGAAAGCACCTCACAAAACTTGCAACACGCCGTAACTCTCCTCAGAACGTTAGCACTCGGAGCAGTATGCATCACGTGATAGAGCGGCTGTGGCATGCGGGACCTGTCGGTGGTCTGGATAGCATGTGGAGCTTCGCTAGCAACCCGGCATTTCATCTCCGACAAAGTTATCCCGAGAGAAGTAAAGCAAGTGTCTAAGTTAATCTCTGAATGTTTGTAAAGCATTCCTGCGTTAAGCTTAACAAGCAATATATGGAGCGACTGCCTCTTCTTGCTGCTACTTCAATCATGAAACTGCTTAACGATCAGCTGATCGGCTTTTCTGTCGGGACTCCGTCTCTCGTCTTTGCTTTTGGCCCACTTTGCACCAGAAAGAGGAAACCAGCGGCTGAACAACAGCAGCACGTTTAAGCTTGATCAGCTGTTGTTAGAATTTATTTAATATTACTTTCTACTGGAGGATCTTTTTCTACGTAGCTGACGCTGGTAACTGTGCAGGGGCGGATCTAGCAAAGTTTAGCCAGGGGGGCCGATAGGGCATGAACAGGGAAAAGGGGGCACAAAGACATACTTTTCTTTCTTATTCTCATTTAAAATGTCTAGCTTTTAATAAATAATTATTCAAATCTTACACCCAAAGTTTTAATCTGATGTAAAATGAATAGAAGTCAATTACTGTATATAGTGACTATTAAGTCTAATATACCCTAGTAAGCTATAGTACTTTTTCCTTTGGGAAGGTACCATCTGTGCAGTCTGCAATTTTGTTGAAGAAAGATGTTGAATCTATTTAATATTTCTTGAAAAATAATTGATTTCTGTGCATTTTTTTTCACACTGCATCAAATTAAAGTTGATTACGTCGATTAAGCATCATGAGGTGGCGCGTGAGGGGTGGTTCCCTATTTTTTATTTATTTATTTTTGTTGTTGCTGGGAGTGGGAACCCTATTAGTTAGGTTGCTTAATATTTACGCTAAGTACTCTTTAAAATACCAGAATAGGGAGGATGGTGTAGGTTTAAGTTTATTAGATTGATCAGTATTGCTGAACTATGAAATATTTTTTTTTGCATACAGGTTTAAGAGAATAGCTTTAGTGTAGTTGTTGTTTTAAACTTGAGTATGAACTTATACAAAATGCAGCAAGATATTTAAAAAAACAGTTTTGTTGATTAAAAAACACTATATCGGATTCATATCGGTATCGGCAGATATCCAAATTTATGATATCGGTATCGGTATCGGACATAAAAAAGTGGTATCGTGCCATCTCTAGTCTCTAACCATCAGGAACCCTCACATTAACTTTTATCGAGTGGAAAAGTGTTAGCGTTCATCCTCTAGCTTCACTGTTTATGTTATGCTAACATAGCTGTGTCGCTAGCGATCATGTAGCACATCATTAAATACCAGCTTGTCCAACTTCAGTAACCCTACAAATGCTGTTTAGTTTTCTCTCTTCATTTATGTTGGAAGTGACAGCAGAGCTGCACGTTTTAATTTTTTCAGAAATCTCTCAGTCAGAACATGCTATATCTATATATATGTTTAGGTGGAAACTAGCGAACTAACTTCCTGCTAACTTCTAACTCCGTCGAATTTAATAAATTCTGTTTTCATGGAGGCCTGGATGTTAAACTTAATTGTTAAACCTGGTAAAGCAGCAACCCTGATCATTTTATTACATATGAAAGAATTTAGACAGTGTGAAAATCTCCCAATTCTTTTAAACTTTGGGCTGAAGGAAGGACAATACTCGGTGTATAAATGCTCAATCAACAATCCTTTATTTCCATACAATCCAACACTTTATGAGCAAAAGCCATCCGGATGGGGAGACATGCATGAAGAGGGTCACAGCAAATCTCAAACTGGTGGAGGGTTACTCAAGCTCTTATAGCCTTTAGTGGCCCCCATCTAGTCGTAAAAGCCTAAACATTCACATTCTTTCTCTGTTACGGTGCCTAGGTTATGACCTCGGCTCCCTGTCTTTCTGCTCTCTGTAAAGGTGGGGGTCTGTCTCTTCTATTATCGGCACAAGGTCCTCTGCACACAACATTCTCTTCATGATTCAGCAGTATGAAATGTCAAGAAACAGTGTAACACATTCACAGCAGATCAAGGGTACAGGGTAATGCACACCTAACAAATCCAAAAATGGTCACATTCTTTTAACCCAAAAATATAATGGAAACTAAGCTACATACACAGCACACAATCTAGACTAAAGGAAATTATATGACCTACAGCAGTTAACATAATTCAACTACTTTAACTACAGATATAAGATAACATATGATAACAGAATAATCTCACAACAGCTTTAACTCTCAGTGATGCCACAATGTTTGTTTGACTTTGGGACCTGAAGTAGACGGAGTTTTGGACCCAGTTTACTCCGCGAGGCACCTGACTACGGTAGCTTTAATGCTCCGACAATCCATCAAGCGGTGCGCCGTGTACCACATAAAATCGGTTCGAGGTCAGTAAACACAACCAGAATTCATACATAAGGCGCACCAAATTCTAAGGCGCACTGACGATTTTAGAAAAAAATCTAAGGATTTTAAGTGCGCCCTATAGCGCCAAAAATATGGTAGTCTCTGTGGCATTTATATATAAACTCGTAGCTGGCAGCTGAAATCTAAAGTTATATTCCAGCTCACATGAAAAGTCATGAGATAACATCTCTCTCTCAGAGATCTGAAAGCTGAAAATATCAAGCAACCATACATGCCGTTGCATATAACAAGAGCTCTTTGTGCTCCATCGTCACATAATTTCTAGATGGTTTATCTGCATCAACAATATCTAACATCACATTATTAATCACCCCATTGTCAGAGCTGTCTGACTCTCTGCAGTAAAAAAATGTTTTCATCGTTCCTTCACCTCTAAATGTTTTTCTTCAAAGTCAGAAAAAATGATTGACTAATTCAAAGGATGGACATTTATGGACTATTTGAAGGTGTAGATTGTCTCATGTCCTGGTCTGTTTCATGTCATGAAATTACTTTTCATCATGTTGTTTAGCTGAAAACAACTTAGTTTACTGCTGTCATTCAGCAGAACAGACCAAGCAAGAAATCTGCTGCTGTTGAAGGAACTTACATCATATGTTCCTATAACTACAGAGGTGGAGGTAATAATCAGTTTAAACAGTGACACAGACATCTAAATAAAAGAGGTGTTGTACACTGACAGACTTGAATTGTGACAAGTGTGTGTGTGGACAGTCTCTTCTGCGTTTACTCTGTTGTATTTCCTCATTGCTAGAGGGCTCTGTCCCACATAAACTCAGAATAACCAAACAGAATGAAGCTGTTTAGTGCTTGTTTAGATTTCAATGTTTGTTTGTTACTGCTTCTTTCATCATGTCTGACTTGTTTTCTACTGGCTTAGGTTGTCTTGGCAGTAGAAGTCTTGGAAGTCTGCCAAGACAAGCCAACATTCAACATTCCAACACAACTACTGTGTAACACAGTAGACGTGTTGTATCACAAACCATGGAGGCCCCAGAAAAGTGCAATCAAACGTTGAGTTTATTAACAGCCCGGAGAAAACATCAACATACGTCTTCTGACCAAAATATATGTTGTGGATACTTTTAAAGCAGTGGGGTACACGCCCCCCCATGGCGTCTCATTTTGATAACACCTTCCATACAAGGTAATAATCTTAAGCCCTCAGAGTGTCTGAGGGCTGGTTATCGCCTCCAGTCATCTGTTACCAAGTAGAATAAAATGCAACAGGTTTGCAACAAGAAGCTGGAAACATTTGGGCCTCTGCTCAGGCCTATTCCTAGATTATATGTATTATATGTACTGTAAGCATACATTGCAGTTATCCTTCTATGTTCTAGTTTCCCTCAGCATGTATCACCTGGACAGTCACGCCAGTGAAGCTTAAGACCCTTAATGAACCGAACATCAACTCAAAATAAGCACAGATATGCAATGTGTATAAAATACTTCTAACCGTACTTGTTATAAAAGTTAACATAATGGAAGGATCCTCAAATGGACATCTTCAATAAACAACTGTAATGCAATATCAATACTGTGAGAAATATTATTAGATGAAATAATGCTGTAAAGAATGTTATTAATGCAATTATAATGATGCAGATTATATGGCAGCAATAAAATAATTTCTGTATCTCCACATTCCCTCGTTTGACATTCCAAAAGGAATGTCACCACACCTCGTGTTGTATCACTCCTCGGCCCACATCCTGGCTTCCAAGTTCATCAGGTAGATTGAATCCACCCGTCCAGGGTCCACAACCCTAGCCATCATTTTTACCAACAATCCTTTGACACATGGAATGATACAACAACCTTTCCACCGTCCAAACACGGATGCCACCCAGGACTCCACTGGGTTTCCGATACCCGAGTGCTCATGCATCGTTTTAGACAAATTTTCCGGCCCTCCAGAGCTCAGGTTACTGAGCCATCTGTGGCAGTATTATTTTTGTGGATAAAGGTGTAGCACATGTCTCCGAACATAGCACAGACGCCCCCTTTTCTCCGCCAATAACATGTCAAGGGCCATTCGATTCTGCACTCCCATCAGTGAAGTCGGATTATTCTGCAAACCCTTCCATGGCGTCCCTGGTAAGGTTAGAGAGTCTCAGCAAGTTGTAATGAACATAGTTAATGCGGTCAACATTCTTATTAGGCGTTATCCAAAGGAATATACTTTCAAACCCCGAAGCTACTGGGTCTGCCAGCTTATACTCGTTTGGAACTCCCCTGTGCTGTCATGGTCTGCGGTGGGTGGCTGGAATTTCCATAAGGCTCCTGAACTGACCTGGGATCCGCCCCTGGGCAGGGCCAACTCCAGCTCCTGCACACCTGGAGCCTATTGCAGGCAATCAAGCCAGAGGGATTTAAACCACACGTTGATGTTCATTCACTGCCAGTTTGTCATCAACACATGTTGGTAACAGGCCTTATGCTTCAAGTTCTTGCTGTGATCTATCTTGTTAACACGACTCTCTTGTGCTGTAGTTGCTGTATTCACCTTGGCTCACGCTCCACCTCCGGACTCAGGATACCAAGCAATCATTCTGAAAATCTCTCTGTGCCTCACCTGCCTGCCCTCACACTCCATCTGAAGCCCCGGATCTCAGGCCAGCCTTTCCACGCCACTCAGCCTCCCCTGGATTCTCATCACCCCCCTCTCAGCACTCCATGTCCCCTACTGCAAGTAAGAATTGCTACTCTTACAACTGGCCACTTCAGAGCTGCCTCCACTACCTCCCTAACTCCTATCTTCTCTCTTCAGTGTGACTGTTCCCTGCTCAGCTCCACTCCGCATTTCAGGCCTCATTCCCTCGCCCTAGCCACGTTCCCCAGGCCACGCCTCGTCAAACTCCACGTTTTTTTTTTTTTTTTTTTTTTTTTTTTGTCTTTGCTACGTTTTCTTTTTTGCACTTAAACCTAATAAATTGTTACATCATCTGCTGTCTCTGCTCTGGGTTTCTGGACCTGAGTTCTATTCAGTACAGGCCACTCGGCCCCGTGACATGTGCACTCCTATGGAGTCTATCCAAGTCGGAGAGTTTTTAGCCGGGGGTCATATGCATGTATACCCTGGGTCCCTCTTTTTGCCAAAATGTGTCTCTTATGTCTGGCTGCTAAGGTACGTGTGTTGTGTTGCTGAATAGTCTTTACCTGATTTCCAATCAGTATGAGTGGAGCGCCCAGTCGCACCATCACACATGTCCCTACGCTTCCCATTGGGACCCGAACCAAAAGGGTGCTTTGCCCACAATAATAATACAACCCACTTCTTGCCCATGTTCCAATTAATGTGCTCGGGTCACTCACATTATTCGTGGTTCTTCCCGTGGGTGTGACGGCACACCAAGTAGGGTCGATTTTTCCTACCTGGTACTTTACATTATCTTTAGAAAACTTGAAACATGTATAGTTATCTTGTTTTGGCATAAATGAATTGGCATTCTCCGCTTGCCCTATCGTGTTTGGTGCCGAGATTATTAGTTTATCAGTTAGATTTGTCATTGAGTTTTTAAGTGCGACTCAGGCTTTGGGGTAAACTAAGTGTACCCTAATTACCCCAAACGAATCTGTTCCTGACATGTCCACCCCGATTACCAGATAGAATACGCCTCCCAGGCTCTCGGCTTTAGGCAGTATGTTCCATGGACCTAGGAAGATGGTGACAGGGTTATGAAAAACAGAATAAACCCTTTGAATTACTATTCCTTGCAGGCCTTCCGGCACATGTGTTTAACCTTAGTCCAGTCTTTATCTCAGTGTCCAATCGGTCCAACCTTAGTTCACCTCGTCCATCCAGTCACCGTCCATTTACATAGATCCATTCACACGCATTCACACCAGGTATTGCTAATAGTGGAGACCCCCGCGCAAATAATCAGATTCTCCACTCTCAGCAACATGAGCTCATTCATTTGTTTTATTTTGTTTTGTGTTTGGTTTTTTTGGGTTTTTTTTTTAGGAAACTAGTTCTTTATGCTTTTGACTGGATTGAATCGCTACAATCCTTTTACACTTAAACCCCCACGCAACATTATTTTGCGTTTCTACCTATAAAACCCGGAGAGCAGTCAAATGGTGGAAGTGGAAGCTAAACTGGCTAGTCATTCATATGTATATTAGGCTGTTAAGTAGGAATTCTGGAGGGAGGGGGGGGGGGAGTGGAGTGTTACAGTTTGCCATCTTAGGGAGAAATCAACACACATGGGTGTAGGTCCTTTGTTGCTGACATTTATTGATAAAAACAGTACAGTACAAAAAACCAACCATTTGTACACATATGTACAAATAATAATAAAAAGTGAGTGAGTGAGTACATTTCTACATTTTCAGCAATCACTCACAGTCCTGGCACTGCCATGGTATCTGTCGTCTGCATTTACAACATGTATATCTGTAGCAGTGAACACATTGCAAAGTGGCCTGATTTCTCTTGCATTTGTGTTTGACCTGACACGTGGCTCGTTGTTTTGTTGTAAAGGGTGGCAGGGCTTGGCTTCCTTTTGGTAGTGGAGCATTGATCAGTCGTCCATTGTGGCATCAATGTGATCACACCTTGTTTTGTTGTAAAGGGTGGCAGGGCTTGGCTTCCTTTTGGTAGTGGAGCATTGATCAGTCGTCCATTGTGGCATCAATGTGATCACACCTTGTTTTGTTGTAAAGGGTGGCAGGGCTTGGCTTCCTTTTGGTAGTGGAGCATTGATCAGTCGTCCATTGTGGCATCAATGTGATCACACCTTGTTTTGTTGTAAAGGGTGGCAGGGCTTGGCTTCCTTTTGGTAGTGGAGCATTGATCAGTCGTCCATTGTGGCATCAATGTGATCACACCTTGTTTTGTTGTAAAGGGTGGCAGGGCTTGGCTTCCTTTTGGTAGTGGAGCATTGATCAGTCGTCCATTGTGGCATCAATGTGATCACACCTTGTTTTGTTGTAAAGGGTGGCAGGGCTTGGCTTCCTTTTGGTAGTGGAGCATTGATCAGTCGTCCATTGTGGCATCAATGTGATCACACCTTGTTTTGTTGTAAAGGGTGGCAGGGCTTGGCTTCCTTTTGGTAGTGGAGCATTGATCAGTTGTCCATTGTGGCATCAATGTGATCACACCTTGTTTTGTTGTAAAGGGTGGCAGGGCTTGGCTTCCTTTTGGTAGTGGAGCATTGATCAGGAAGCCAAGCCCTATATATATGATACAATCTCACTGCACTTCGCCTAATCCTTCATTGCCCATTATTCATTATTATTTGTAAATATGTGTACAAATGGTTGGTTTTTTGTACTTTTTATCAATAAATCTCAGCAACAAAGGACCTACACCCATGTGTGTTGATTTCTCCCTAAGATGGCAAACGGAAACACTCCAAGTTGGTGACTTTTGGAGATTTATTTCCCTGGATGATTGAGAATGCATCAAGAAGTTCACAGCTTTTAGCAGCTCCCCCACCCCCTCAATCACACACCCCCACTCCCCTCCCTCCAGAATTCCTACTTAACAGCCTAATATACATATGAATGACTAGCCAGTTTAGCTTCCACTTCCACCATTTGACGCAAAATAATGTTGCGTGGGGGTTTAGGTAGGTAGGTAGAAGCCTGGGGATGCCAGTGCTTTAGACAGAGACTTAGACCTGATCAGGTCCCCACTGGTAGCCTTCTCCTCAGCCAGTTGAAATCTGGAAAGCCCACCTTATGTTTGTTCTTCCCGAGAATTTTCAGCGCTGTTATTCACTGTTGCAGGCCTGCTTAGAACAAAAATGAGAAAAAAGAGAGCTGATTATTAGCTCATCAAAGCACAAAACAAAATCACCTGACAGGTTTTCTCTAAGTGCACTGTTACAAAAATAATGGGCCCCTGTCAGACAGCTCAGCTCCATGCTTAATCAAACTCCCTCCATTAAAATAACAAGACCATCCAAATCAAACTGACCGAATCAATCCATCACCACAACAAGCTCAAAAATCTTAAACACAGAAAATTTTGCCACAAGTTCTTCAGGGTCCTGACACTCTGAAGTCAACAGACATAATTTCACCTGCTCAATACACAGAAAGTCTTGTTAAACGCCACACAGTCACAGTGTCTCCTCCAGTGCAAGCTTCACTCACACAGTCAGACAGGAAACCCAAGTTCCTCTTTTTCTTTTCCTGTCCCAAGTCATTCAACTACTTTGCATACTGAGTCATCTCTCAAGAAGTTGCCGTGACAAGAGAAATACATGTTCAAACATTACCACCTTATTAAATTATTTTCTTTCTTTCTACAGTGATCACTGGTTTTGATCACTCAATACGAGAGCACTCCTAAGTCACTTTTAAAACTACTTTAATCACTGTTTTCTTTTTTTTTCTTTTTTTCTCTCCCATAACTCACTCCCTTGTCATATAGCTTCTTTTTCAGTTATTCCTCAGCTTCAAACTCAAGTGTATTTTATTAAACTTTCACACCATTCTATCACTCATACAAATAGCAAGCTGATCTTCATTGCGTATGTTTGTGTTCTAAGCCGGGTTTAATCATCGTCTATGCATTAATCATCAGGAGCTTGTCTTGTCTTTGTAAGGTTAATGCATTTTCTGTTTGTGTGTGTGAGTTCGTATATGTTTCTTTTTGCAGTGTTTCAGACTCCTTCACAATTTTCCCTTTAAACAGTCAATTTTCTCCTTCCCAAATTTGCTAACCCAAATTCAGATTTCCCACCTTAAATAACACCATTCCTTGTCCTCAGCCAGAAGTTAGGGCCCACTTGTCAGGTTTATGGAGACATGGCGCTGTGAATAATTCAACCAGAAAGAGAGGGAGTGTTTTCTCTCTTTGGCTCATCACTGGTCATTGTTAATGACAGTGTTGGAATGTGGTCTGCACTGGTGGAAAATTAAGAGAAACACAAACATTCAACCGGCCTGGACACACACACACAGCAAACACGCCTTTACATGATCTAAATGCATTTCAGCCAGTTGTGCATGAGAGAGCTTTGGCAGTCTTTGAGTGATTCACAGGTCTTTGGACAACAGTAAACAATCCTACATGACTGTGCAGAAGCCAAATGTTTAGTGTTTCATAAAAATAAATGGATCTGCCAGACTGAACACAAGCTGGAAGTCAGTTTGTTCATGAGAAGTTTAGACTCTTTTTCTTTTATAAAACACATAAAATATGTGAGTGTAGCTGTTAGCTCGTGACCAATGTTGGTCAAGTTACTTGAAAAAAGTAATCAGTAACTAATTACTGATTACTCCCCCAAAAAAGTAATCCCAGTACTTTACTGATTACTTATTTTCAAAAGTAATTAATTACTTAGTTACTTAGTTACTTTTTAAAAACACGATTTACAACCTGAAGAGGTGATAAAGCGATAGATCTTTCAGCCCAATTCTACTTTTTCTGCATAATCCATCATACAAAATGTAATCAAATGGAAAAGTCTCTTTTTTTTAAACTTGTTTTATCAGTTTTAATCTTTTAACTTTATGCATCAAGCAAAAATTTAATTATATGCAACATTCTCTGACTTGAATAAATTAGTTTATCATTTAAACCTATTTTCTGCACATTCCAGCACATAAAATAAAATATTTTTTGTGTTTACACTCACTCTTTCAAATAGATGCAAGTAAAACACAGCAGAAAATAAATAAAGTCAAAGACTCAGCGGTCTTGTTGCTCTATTTTCACCTGTAAAGCAGGACTGGGGGTAGGCGGAGGTTTACCCTGGTGCAGGTGTGCCGCGGTCAGTTGAAGAATCTGGGAGTTTCTCTGTGAGTTTCCCATTACCTCGTAGCGCACTCGGTGCTTGCTTGGAAGTTTAGGGTTTTTTTTCGCTGTAAAAAGTTTTCTTCCCACGCACAACGGACGCTAATGTTTTTGTCACTTTTTATGGAATCAAACTCAAAATAAGGTCAGTACTTCCACGCTTTAAACGCTGCACGCTCATACTCTCACCCACAATCGATATATGATCCCTTGTTGATCTGCACACAGCTGTTATCACTAACGGCGCACTCGCTTACGTCACTGTCATGAGACATTCTCGCAAAAAAAAAATAAAAAATCACGGTTTTAGTAACGCAATCCCTTACTTTACTCGTTACTTGAAAAAAGTAATCAGATTACAGTAACGCGTTACAAGTAACGCGTTACTGCCCATCTCTGCTCGTGACCTCCTGCTGAGCTAAAGCCTCAGTATGTTTCTGTAGTTTAAATAGATGAGACATCATTCATACATTTGGGTGTGTGTGTGTGTGTGTGTGTGTGTATTATATTCAGCTTTTATTTATTTCAGTTTGAACACTGCATGTACTGTGAAACTCTTTATTTATATTACAGATTTTATTCTTTTATTATTAATGATAAAACTAATGAGTTTTTCTGTACAGATTAATTTTCTGTAGTTGTCTGTTGTTTTTTGTTTCCTGGTGCTTCATGAATAAAACGGAATAATCTGATCTGGAATCAGTCCACAGTAAAACAAACGCACTGAGCAAACATGTAATCTGAACTAAAGTTCAGTCAAATGAACCAAGAATCAAACTGAATATTATCATTCAATTCAATTCAATTTTATTTATATAGCGCCAAATCACAACATAAGTCGCCTCAAGGCGCTTCATAGATACAGAGAAAAAAACCCAACAATCATATGACCCCCTATGAGCAAGCACTTTGGCAACAGTGGGAAGGAAAAACTCCCTTTTAACAGGGAGAAACCTCCGGCAGAACCAGGCTCAGGGAGGGGCGGCCATCTGCTGCGACCGGTTGGGGTGAGAGAAGGAAAACAGGATAAAGACATGCTGTGGAAGAGAGACAGAGGTTAATAACAGATATGATTCAATGCAGAGAGGTCTGTTAATACATAGTGAGTGAGAAAGGTGACTGGAAAGGAAAAACTCAATGCATCATGGGAATCCCCCGGCAGCCTATGTCTATTGCAGCATAACTAAGGGAGGATTCAGGGTCACCTGGTCCAGCCCTAACTATATGCTTTAGCAAAAAGGAAAGTTTTAAGCCTAATCTTAAAAGTAGAGATAGTGTCTGTCTCCCGAATCCAAACTGGAAGCTGGTTCCACAGAAGAGGGGCCTGAAAACTGAAGGCTCTCCCTCCCATTCTACTTTTAAATACTCTAGGAACAACAAGTAGGCCTGCAGAGCAAGAGCGAAGTGCTCTAATAGGGTGATATGGTACTACAAGGTCATTGAGATAAGATGGGGCCTGATTATTTAAGACCTTGCATGTGAGGAGCAGGATTTTGAATTCAATTCTGGATTTAACAGGAAGCCAATGAAGGGAAGCCAAAACAGGAGAAATATGCTCTCTCTTTCTAGTCCCTGTCAGGACTCTTGCTGCAGCATTTTGGATTAGCTGAAGGCTTTTCAGCGAGTTTTTTGGACATCCTGATAATAATGAATTACAGTAGTCCAGCCTGGAAGTAATAAATGCATGAACTAGTTTTTCAGCGTCACTCTGAGACAGGATATTTCTAATTTTAGAGATGTTGCGCAAATGGAAGAACGCAGTCTTACATATTTGTTTAATATGTGCATTGAAGGACATGTCCTGGTCAAAAATGACTCCAAGGTTCCTCACAGCGTTACTGGAGGCCAAGGTAATGCCATCCAGAGTAAGAATCTGGTTAGATACCATATTTCTAAGATTTTCAGGGCCGAGTACAATAACCTCAGTTTTATCTGAATTAAGAAGCAGAAAGTTAGCGGCCATCCAGGTCTTTATGTCTTTAAGACATTCCTGCAGTTTAACTCATTGGTGTGTGTTATCTGGCTTCATGGACAGATAGAGCTGGGTGTCATCTGCATAGCAGTGAAAATGTATGCTATGTCTTCTAATGATACTGCCTAAGGGAAGCATGTATAATGTAAACAGAATTGGTCCTAGCACTGAACCCTGTGGAACTCCATAATTAACCTCAGTGTGTGAAGAGGATTCTCCATTTACATGAACAAACTGGAGTCTATTAGATAGATATGATACAAACCACTGCAATGCAGTACCTGTAATACCTACAGCATGTTCTAATCGCTCTAATAGGATATTATGGTCGACAGTATCGAATGCTGCACTAAGGTCTAGCAGGACAAGCACAGAGATGAGTCCACTGTCAGAGGCCATAAGAAGATCATTTGTAACCTTCACTAAAGCTGTTTCTGTGCTGTGATGAGCTCTGAAACCTGACTGAAACTCTTCAAATAAACCATTCCTCTGCAGATGATCTGTTAGCTGTTTGACAACTACTCTTTCAAGGATTTTTGATATGAAAGGAAGGTTGGAGATCGGCCTATAATTAGCTAAGACTGCTGGGTCTAGAGATGGCTTTTTGAGTAAAGGTTTAACTACAGCTAGCTTGAAGGCCTGTGGTACATAGCCGATCATTAGAGATAGGTTGATCATATTTAAGATCGAAGAGTTAATTAATGGCAGGACTTCTTTGAGCAGTTTTGTAGGAATGGGGTCTAAAAGACACGTTGATGGCTTGGAGGAAGTAATTATTGAAGTTAACTCAGAAAGATCAATTAGAGAAAAAGAGTCTAACTTAACATCAATGGTACTAAGAGTAGCTGTAGATAATATTACATCTGTGGGATGATTACTGGTAATTTTTTCTCTAATGATAAAAATTTTATTTGTGAAGAAGTTCATGAAGTCATTACTAGTTAACGTTAAAGGGATTGTTGGCTCAAAAGAGCTCTGACTTTTTGTCAGCCTGGCTACAGTGCTGAAAAGAAACCTGGGGTTGTTCTTATTTACTTCAATCAGTGATGAATAGTAAGATGTTCTGGCTTTGCGGAGGGCTTTCTTATGAAGCAGCAAACTATTTCTCCAGGCTAAATGATGATCCTCTAAATTTGTGACACGCCATTTCCTCTCCAGATTACGAGTCATCTGCTTTAGGGTACGTGTTTGAGAATTATACCACGGAGTCAGGTACTTCTGATTAGAAACCTTAGTTTTCACAGGAGCTACAGTATCCAGAGTCGTACGTAGTGAGGAGGTGAAATTATTAACAAGATAATCGACTTCTGTTGGGGTAGCGTTCAGATAGCTGCTCTGCTCTATGTTGGTACAGGGCATTGAAGATGATAACAGTGGGTGGATTATATTCTTAAACTTAGTTACAGCGCTTTCAGAAAGACATCTACTGTGATAAAGTCTACTCTCCACCGCTGTGTAATCAATTATTGTAAATGTAAATGTTATCAGGAAATGATCAGACAGGAGAGGGTTTTCAGGAAACACTGTTAAATGTTCAGTTTCTATGCCATATGTTAAAACAAGATCTAGAGTGTGATTAAAGTGGTGGGTGGGTTCTTTTACATTTTGAGAGAAACCAATTGAGTCTAATAACAGATTAAATGCCATGTTGAGGCTGTCATTTTTAGCATCTACATGGATGTTAAAATCACCCACAATAATTATTTTATCTGAGCTGAGAACTAAATCAGATAAAAAGTCTGAGAAATCAGACAGAAACTCTGTGTAAGGCCCAGGTGGACGATAGATGATAACAAGTAAGACTGGTTTCTGAGTTTTACAGCTGGGGTGGACAATGTTAAGCATCAGGCTGTCAAATGAATTAAAAGTCTGTCTTGGTCTTTCATTAATTAATAGGCTGGTGTGAAAAATTGCTGCCACACCGCCCCCCCGGCCTGTGCTTCGAGATTTCTGGTAGTTAGAATGACTCGGGGGTGTTGATTCATTTAAACTAACATACTCATCCTGCTGCAACCAGGTTTCTGTAAGGCAGAGTAAATCAATTTGTTGATCAATTATTAAGTCATGTACTAACTGAGACTTGGAGGAGAGAGACCTAATATTTAATAATCCACATTTCACTGTTTTACTCTTTGGTTCAGATGTGGATACTGTATTGTTCTTTCTTTGTAATTGTTTATGTTTAAGTTGTTTGTTGATGGTTTTTAGTTTGTTTTTTGTCTGTTTGGGAGCTGACACAGTCTCTATGGAGATGGGTTTTGGGGGGGTAGCAGGAGGAGAGAAGCTGCAGAGAGGCGTGTAAGACTGCAACTCTGCTTCCTGGTCCCAACTCTGGATAGTCATATTTTGGGGGGTTTAATAAATTTGTCCATATTTCTAGAAATGAGAGCTGCTCCATCCAAAGCGGGATGGATGCCGTCTCTCCTAACAAGACCAGGTTTCCTCCAGAAGGTTTGCCAATTATCTACGAAGCCCACATCGTTTCTGGGACACCACTCAGACAGCCAGCAATTTAAGGAGAACATGCGGCTAAACATGTCACTCCTGGTCTGA
Organism: Simochromis diagramma; assembly: GCF_900408965.1. Classification (NCBI taxonomy): domain Eukaryota; kingdom Metazoa; phylum Chordata; class Actinopteri; order Cichliformes; family Cichlidae; genus Simochromis; species Simochromis diagramma. Next base: position 65,279 of record NW_024387510.1, on the reverse strand, counting down.
TTGGGGAGGGGACCAGAGAAAACTACAGAGTCCGACATTGTTTTGGCAAAGTTGCACACAGATTCAATATTGATTTTAGTGACCTCCGATTGGCGTAACCGGGTGTCATTACTGCCGACGTGAATTATGATCTTACTGAATTTACGTTTACCCTTAGCCAGCAGTTTTAAATTTCCTTCAATGTCGCCTGCTCTGGCCCCTGGAAGACAATTGACTATGGTTGCCGGTGTCTCTAGCTTCACATGTCTGAGAACAGAATCACCAATTACCAGAGTTTGACCCCCGGCGGATGTGTCGCCGAGTGGGGAAAAACGGTTAGACACATGAACGGGTTGGCGGTGTACCTGGGGCTTCTGTTTAGGACTATGCTTCCTCCTCACCGTGACCCAGCCGCCCTCTTTCCCCAGCTGCTTGGGGTCTGCCGGGGAACAGCTAGCGGGGCCTACGCTATCTTCGGCTGCACCAGCTACAGGGGCCTGGCTAGCTATGGGTGAATGAAGGGTGCGAAGCCGAGTCTCCAATTCAGTAATCCTGGCCTCCAGCGCTGTAAATATGCTACATTTGTTACAGATATCATTACTGCTAAAGGAGGCCGAGGAGTAACTAAACATCTGACACAATGAGCAAGAAAGTGCAGGAGGGACAGGTGAAGTAGCCATGGTGCTAACGAGTCGGCTACGAGCTAAGCTAAGCTAGCGAAACAGTACAGAGACAGTGAGTGAATACTTTGGCTATAAATTAGGTAGTGAGTACACAGAAAGTGTGCTTCGGATGAAGCACGTGAAGATTATACTATGAAAGAAGAATGTATTTAAAAGTTGTTAATTAAATTGCTAAGCAAATAAGCTACTCAGAAACACCACTGTGTTTGAGCAGGAACAGGAAGTGATACTCTACCGCAGAGCGAGCGAACACCAAGTGACAGCGCCACCAAGAGTGAATCATTTTCTGTGACAGTGCCTCTAATTTAATTTATTCAAATGAAACTGTTCACACAGTTTGGACTCTTTATGCTCCTCAACACCAGTTTTAATGTAGAGATCAGATTTTAAAGCGATTATGGTATCACTGTGATCAAGTCCAGACATGCAGAATGTGCACTCTTTAAGAGGAGCTGAGGAGGAGGACTTTTTTGCGTTTCTTTTTTTTAAACTCAGCTTCTTTTGTTCCACTTATATAAAACTAACTGGTTTTTTGGCCTGCTGATGAGGAGGAGTGCCACAGTGAGCTCACAGGGCGGCACGGAGGCAGGGAGGGAGCAGGACTGTTTAAATGAGGGAGACCTGTCTTATGTTTCCGCAGTGAGAAGGAGCGAGAGCTGAGAGAGAGTCGGAGTGGCTGCGTCCAAGGCGGGTGCCAAAAACCACAAAAGGAAAAATGTTATTTTTCAATAAAGGACAGTTCAAGCACAACTCAGTCATGTGTGCGTGGGTCCTGTGTTACACACGGGAATGTTTCCAACTCAGAAAAACTATAATAAAAGCTGTTAGTCGCTCTGTCCCTCTCTCACTTTGAATTTTCCAAACAATACAAAAAGGTGTTCGACTGCTTCCTTTAATGTTTCCTTTAGCAGAGGAGACACTGGAACATCATTCATGAAAAAAAGAAACTAATGCTGCCTCACAGTTCAGTTTCGCTGTCAGACCAAACAGTCAGCATGACAGATATTGTTATCACAATGATGGGAGTGAAGAGTGTAGCAGTGTAACTCAGTCTGTTATCAGTTTGTGTTTTATTATTAAATTATCTGATATTAAATTATCCACCTGATGGAGGAGGACCTCCGTCTTCCTTCCTTCCTTCTTATTTTCCCTCATTACACAAATACGGCTACTCCAAGTGCTCAGAGGCTACAAACTGAGAGACTCGTGTGGTGGATAAGTTTGTCAAAACAGCATCGCAGATGTTTGACTGATTTGCATTTCAAATGTATTTCTCCAAGATCTTGCTTAAAGAGGGAAGCTTGGAGATAGGTCTAAAATTTGACATAACAGAACTATTAAGGCCAGGTTTCTTAAGGGTTATGACTGCATAACCCACTAGGAACTTGACTGGTTAACAGACTAGTATTGATAATTTTCAGGATGTAAGGTCCAATGGTAGGAAATACCTTTTGGAGAAAGTGGGGAGTAACAACATTGTTCAAGGAGCTACAGCGCTTTGCATGTACAACCAACTTCTCTAAATCAAGCAGAGAAACTGGTGCAGACACTGTCTGCCGTGTGTCAGCTGTTCGCTGTACCCACATGTTGCTTTCATTTTAACATTCTACTAACAGTAGTAATGAAGGTGTTTGAGAGGCTGCTGAAGAACATCATCTCCTCCTCCATCCCAAACACCACAGATCCGCTGCAGTTCGCCTACAGATCCAACAGATCCACAGAGGATGCCATCGCCCACGTCCTACACACCACTCTCAGCCACGTGGACAAGAAACAGGGTAACTATGTGCGAATGCTGTTTGTTGATTACAGTTCAGCGTTTAACACAATAGTGCCCTGCAGACTGTTCACAAAGCTGAGGGATCTGGGACTTAACAGCAGTCTGTGTGCATGGGTGTTGGACTTCCTCACTGGCAGAACTCAGGTGGTGAGGGTGGGCAGGTGCTTCTCCAACAGCATCACCATCAACACAGGAGCACCTCAGGGATGTGTCCTCTCGCCACTGCTCTACTCCCTCTACACTTCAGACTGTGTGGCCACCCATGGCTCCAACACCATTGTGAAGTTTGCTGACGACACAGTGGTGTTGGGTGCCATCTCCAACAACGATGAGGCGGCCTACATGGATGAAGTGAAGAATCTGGCATCGTGGTGCCAGGACAACCACCTCCAGCTGAACGTCAGCAAGACCAAGGAGCTGGTGGTGGACTTCAGAAGGGGTCAGCACAGAGACTACAAGCCCATCATCATCAATGGAGCTCCAGTGGAGAGGGTGCAGTCCTTCAAGTATCTTGGTGTCCACATCTCCTCAGACCTGACATGGTCTGCCCACATTCAGGTCCAGACCAAAAAGGCTAGGCAGCGCCTGTATCACCTACGACAACTGAGGAAGTTCAGGGTCTCTCCAAAGATCCTCAGGATTTTCTATACAGGCGCTGTGGAGAGCATCCTCACACAGAACATGACATCGTGGTTTGGGAACAGCTGTGTGAAGGACCAAAAAGCTCTCCAGAGAGTGATCCGTACAGCAGAACGCTGCTGCAGGATTGCTCTCCCCCCGCTTCAGGACACCTACACCAGGAGATGCCGGACTAGAGCAGCGCAGATACTGAAGGACCCATCCCATCCTGGCAACAAACTGTTCCAACTTCTGCAATCTGGTAGAAGGTTCCGCATCTTCCGGGCAAGGACAGAGAGACTCAAGAGGAGCTTCTATCCCCAAGCCATCCGTGCCCTAAACACACACACCCGCCCCCTCACATCATCTATAATTGACTGAGACAGGACTCTTCCAGACACTAAACCAAGGCACAATGTACATTTCAAATTCCTTTAATTTTAAATATGTTTATATTGTCTCCTGTAAAATAGTCAGATGTCTATTCATATTAATATACAGAATTCACCCGCTTGCTGCTACTACTGCACATTCACCCAGTGTATATACTATATGTCTGTATATATATATATATATAATGTTCTTCCTCTACACCCCCCCCCCCAAATTTTTGCACATGTCGAGGAGCGTGTCAGCCTACATTTCACTGTGTGTTATACTTGTATAACTATGCATGTGACAAATAAAGAACCTTGAACCTTGAACCATTCATTTTAGCTTAGGTGCAAACAATGAGGTGATCTCCACCTCTTACCTTTTTTAAACATCACCCTATGCAAATTGTAAACAGACTTTGCATGTGTCTCCTTCCTGTTCAAAATTCTACACACCACTCATGGCAACCCTGTTTTAAAGACTTTGTTTGTCAGATATGAAGGGGGGGGAGACTAAAAATAACAACTGGTCGGAGAAACAGACATCAGTGACTAAACAAACTTCATAATTTAATAGTTTCACACAAAGTTCCCACTCAGCAGTTAACATGTGAATCTTTGTTCAGGGGGGTGAACTACATGAAGTCAGCTACATGAAGCAGGTGAACGGAGCTTCTAATGAAGTCACAGGAGGAGAGAGGAAGTGAGCACACCACTCAGATGGAGACAGAAGCATCAATAATTACTGCAGTAACATCAACATAATTTAAGACAAAACAGTTCTTTTTATATAACAAATAACAAAATAACTTATTGTTCTTAAAGCAGACATCAAAGGCAGGAAACATTTCTGTTTTGTGACTTTTTCCCTGTTATTTTATGAAACTTTACAGCTGTGCAGATGTTTGGGCACTTTTTTCTCAACACAGTCCAAAGTAAAGTGCACATCAGCAGAGCTAATAATAATACTACTGTTCCTGCTCCCAGGACAATTATAATAATCTTCCAGTCCTCTCTCTCTTCTTGTGGTGATGAAGTTGGTCTCTGGGATGTGAGCTGATCAGCAGCTGCTGTAAAAGACATTAAAATATTTAATTGTGCAGAAATAAAATGAGAACCATCAGGATGTTTGACATGAACAACACATATTTTACAGTTATAAATCACAAACATGGCAAATAAAAGTTTAACAGACCAGTAAATATAAAAGTGATCATTCAGCTTTCACTTGTTAAAACTCACCAAATACATTGAGTCTGCAGCTCGCAGAGCTGAAGCCATAATCTGTGTTTACTTGACATCTGTATCGACCCGAGTCCTCAGTCCTGAGTCTGCACAGCTGGAGTCTGATTCGTCCTTCTCTGAGGGCGTCTTTGTCACTCTGGACTCGTCCTGAAAACATTTTATCCTGAGACTCTGAGACTTCAGCACCATCACGAACACGATACAGGACTGAGAGTTTATCATCAGTTATCAGGTCACAGTAGATGTTTAGATATCTGCGGGATCTGTCTTAGTTTTACTGGATCTCAGTGCAGCATTTGATACAGTTGACCACAACATATTACTCAAACGACTGGAGAACTGGACAGGTCTTTCAGGAACTGTACTAAACTGGTTCAAAACATACTTAGAAAACAGGAAATACTTTGTATCAATAGGTAACTTCACATCTGAGCAGACAAGTATCACATGTGGAGTTCCCCAAGGTTCCATCTTGGGACCCCTTCTGTTTAACATTTACATGCTCCCACTGGCACAGATTATAAAGAACAACAAAATAAACTACCACAGCTATGCAGATGACACACAAGTATATATCACAATGTCACCAGGAGACCGAGGCCCCGTACAGGCTCTTGGTAAATGCACTGAGGAAATTAATGACTGGTTGTGCCACAATTTTCTCCAGCTTAACTAAAACAAAACTGAGGTAATAGTCTTTGGCGCCAAAGAAAAACGATTACAGGTCACCAGAGAACTTCAATCTATACACCTAAAAACCACAAACCAGGCGAGAAATTTGGGTGTAGTGATGGATGCAGACCTAAACTTAGAAAAACACATTAAGACAATAACAAAGTCAGCTTACTATCACCTCAAGAATATTTCAAGGATAAAAGATCTGATGTCTCAACAGGACCTGGAAAAACTAGTCCATGCATTCATCTTTAGTAGGCTTGATTACTGTAACAGCATCTTTACAGGTCTACCTAAAAAATCAGTCAGACAACTACAGATCATTCAGAACTCTGCTGCTCGAGTCCTCACTAAGACCAAAAAAGTGGACCACATCAGTCCAGCTCTGAGGTCTTTACACTGGCTGCCTGTCCGTCAGAGGATAGACTTTAAAGTTCTGATGCTGGTCTATAAAGCTCTGAATGGTTTAGGACCAAAATACATCAGTGACCTCCTGACCCAGTATGAACCTTCCAGATCCCTCAGGTCATCTGGATCCGGTCTTTTATCAGTTCCCAGAGTCAGAACCAGACACAGAGAAGCTGCATTCAGCTTTTATGCTCCTTATATCTGGAACAAACTCCCAGAAAGCCTCAGATCAGCTGAAACACTCAGTTTATTTAAATCCAGGTTGAAGACTCACCTATTCTCAGCTGCATTTGAATAAAGCACCAAATCCACACTTTTAAGCTTAAATTTCAAAACTAACATTTTAACTACTGATTTTATCTACTGTTCTGATTTTATCTGTTTTGATTTTATATACTGTTTTGTTTGTTTGTTTGTTAATTAGTTAGTTTGTTTGTTTGCTTGTTTTAATCAATTTTAAATCATGCTTTTTATTTGTTTTTGTTTCTAATGTCTCTGTAAAGCACTTTGAATCACCTTGTTGTTGAATTGTACTATACAAATAAACTTTCCTTGCCTTCTACTGTGAACGTCCACTCCAGTGTGAGGTTGTGGTTCTCATCTGCCTGATAGGAGGTCTGAGTCACATTCACTACAAATGATCCTGTTGAGGAGACAGAGAGAAAGAGAGGAGCAGAGACTCTGAGAACTGGAACAAACCTGTTGTTGTGGTTTTAGTTTGAATTTTACTTCCTCTAGAAATCCTCTGAGGTTTTATCAGTTCACAGCAAGGGCGTTGATTTGGTTTAGGCATTGGTGGATGATTCAACCACCGAACCCTGCCCTGTTTCTTTTTTTCCTTTTTGTCTTTGCTTCTTGATAAAAAAGGAGAAATATACTTGCCTAATAATGGATTGGATTTATATAGCGCTTTTCAAGGCACCCAAAGCGCTTTACAATGCCACTATTCATTCACTCTCGCATTCACACACTGGTGGAGGCAGCTACGGTTGTAGCCACAGCTGCCCTGGGGCAGACTGACAGAAGCGAGGCTGCCATATCGCGCCATCGGCCCCTCTGGCCAACACCAGTAGGCGGTAGGGTAAAGTGTCTTGCCCAAGGACACAACGACCAGGACAGAGAGCCCGGGGATCGAACCGGCGACCGGTTCGATCCCCAGATACGCTTCCCAACCCCCTGAGCCACGGTCGCCTACATATGTTATTCTACCTGCTTTAAAACCATTTAAAATTACAATTCATAGTTTTATATGTGAATTATATAATGTTAAATTACTATTAAACAAATGACTAAGTATTTTAGGCTTTAGTTTACTTCAGCCATAATCCATATAAATCAGGAATCATACAAAAATAAAATAGCTTCAAATACAGTCATGAGAATAAAAGAATATGACTTTAAGGACTTAACAACATTACTTCAGTTACATTACACCAACATCTCTTATACATTAGCACTAAGGGAACACTGAATGACCTGGTGGATTTTGTCCATAAAACTACTCATCTAAGATTACCACAAAGTAAAAGATCTCTCAGCAGCATTTTAGGCACTATACAAACATTACTGATGAGTCACTCAGTAATGTTTGTAGGCTGAGTGCATTTTTAAAACAATTTGTGCAAACTGCACTACAAGGTGGAATATTTGCAAAATCATGATGATATTTTGTCCCAAAAATTAACCCTATGAATATGTCAGTGCCATTAGGATGAAATTGTTGTCACCAACATTTTAACATTAGACATATCATTTTAACAGCCTCTGTAAACTAATATCCTGGCTTACTTGCGGATGTCGTTCTCTGACAGTTTCAATCAAAATTAGAAATGCTGCTCTGAGACTGAGAGAACTAATAGTGCTTCCTGTTGTGCAGTTAGTTTCCAAAACACGTTATTCATGGTTGCATACAATTTTAGACTGATGTGGGCCAAAGCCTAGCATAGCCTGTAACGTTATTGTGACGGACACATTTTATGAGTGAACTTGGCTTTAAGTGACTTACAGGTTTCTTTGAAAAATACTTTCTTATATCCAGGTTCTTCCTTTTTGCTGCCATCCTCCTCTCCTCCTCGCAGCGCAGGTTTGCCGCTGCTAAAACTAAACTGAGCTCCCTGAAGGGCACAGCCAATCACATTGGCCATATTTGTCACATGAGGTCGGACTCCAGTAGAGAACGTAATTTAACTCTTTCTGCACCGCTGGGTGAATGAGACGTTGACAGATCGTTTTTTTTTTCTTTCTATCGGGTTGTTTTTCTTTACTAGAGGAGATCAAATTATTGGTGGGGACAATTCAATAATTGCTGGATATTGGTGGGGACGTGTCCCTTCTGTCCATGCCAAATCTACGCCCATGGTTCACAGTAAATTATTACATATATGGGGAATCTGCCTGTTTCTACTCTGAACGTCCACTCCAGTGTGATGTTGCGGTTCTCCTCTGCCTGATAGGAGGTCTGAGTCACATTCACTACAAATGATCCTGTTGAGGAGACAAAGAGAGAGAGAGAGAGAGAGAGAGAGGAGCAGACACTCTGAGAACTGGAACAAACTGTTGTGGTTTTAGTTTGAACTTTTCTTTTACAGTTTTTCTCAGTTGCATTGTTGCTTTTCTCACATCACTATTAACATTTGCATAGCAATTAGTGTATATTGGTACAAACTGCAAAACCTAGTGGATAACCTGCAAAAGCAGGTCACTTGCTCAAAATTGATAATTCATTCCTCAAAAGCAAGTATTCGTTTCAGTGAAACAGCCAGTGTCATCAAAAGTCTTGACACCATCTTTTTGAACAAGATAGTCAAATGGCTTTGTCATGTTTTCATTATGACAGTGTATAGTATTCTCTCAGTGTTTTCCAATGCAAAAAAAAGGTCAGAACTCTGTGACACTATCTGAAAATGCTCAAGACAGCACTATACACTTTTTGTACAGGCATTTACAGTAAAATCTACAGTAAAGTTAGACATTCCTGTAATTAGTAAGTGAGTACAAGACACTGAATACGTATGTTTCACATTTTTACTGTGTAGGATGTTTGTAATTCTACAACATTGTGCAAAAGAAAAATACTCTACAGTCACGTATTTAAAATAAACATAAGAAACACCCTTTTGGTAGAGCGGTGAACAAATGTGAACAATATAACAGTACATATTGTAACTGATCATTCTGGCACGTTCAGATGTTCTTGTCTGTCTGGCCACATATTTTCATCTACATCACAACGGATATCATCCCTTGCAATGCAGCGAGGAACATATCTCCTGGAGTGGCGAATCCACCCTCTGCATGACTCTGATGTTGTCACATGCTGCATCCATGGCTGCTAGCAGGGCCATTTGCGCATGTGAATGCCGGTCATGAACCAGAGAAAGGTAGAGAAAAACTCCTTTATCGGATTAAGGAATAGAGAGTAGGGAGGGAGATATTCAACCAGCATTCTGTCATGTGGCGCGAACCACTCAACATTAGAGTATGCTTAGGAGACATGTTTTGCCTTTACATACTGGTGACGGAGCTCCTCTCACTCTTTCACTGTTCCGTTCAAATGGCACTTTGTACAGTTGTTTCATGCACATTTCTTTTCTCTTGAGCACTGTCTATTGTTGCAATTGACACACATCCAATATTGCCAAATACACTGTTATGCTCTACAACAGCGCTTTGAATTTCTTTAATCTTTATTGCATTGTTTGCAATCACCATTGCACAAATGGCTTCCTCTTGCTGCGGGGTTAAAAGGGGCCCTCTTCCACCTCTGCGAGGTTGTCTTTCAATCCTTTGTGGTGCAGATTACAGTAAAATTACAGTAATGTACACTTGACATGAGATATTATGAGATGTTTGATTACTGTCCAATATTATACCTGTTCTCCCTACAAAATGTTTAAATAATTTAATTCACAGTGGTTCTTCCAACATTTGGCTGCACCTTCCAACCAGTCTCGTCCATTGTGAGGCCGTGATTGACAACATGGTGTGGGATTATAATATTAGTTTATGCCATGTTATACCCCTAATTAAAGATTGTGAATTATTATGTAGTTTTAGTTTGCATTATTCTCCTGAATTAGAAGAAGGTGATAACTATTACATTTGTTAAACTGATTTGCATTACATTAGACTGCTGATTTATTGTGAATGAATGATATTGTTTTATGATGCATTATACTGCTGAGTTATAAGAAATACTGTTCGCAGAAAGTCATCGCCTTATTTGTCTGATTAGAAGAGAACAGAACATACTGGAGTTTTCTGCCCCATCTCAGCACGAGCAGATAAACAGGGAGCCAAGGTCGTAGCTTAGGCGCCGTGTGAGAGAAAGCATGTGAATGTTTAGGCTTTTATGATAAGGTGGGGGCCACTAGAGGCTATAAGAGTTTGATCAATGCTCCACCATTTTGAGATCTGATGCTGTCTGCGTACGGTGTCCATCTCCCACGCGTGTGATCATTAAAATCATCGTTTGACTCAACCCGGCCGGACCAGTGTTGTTATTGTGGTTTTTCCTCTTGTATCCATCCCCAATATTTGAATCCGTAACAATGGTCAACAAGTGTTGCCCTAATTTCTGCCTATGTATTTGGCATCTTAGTTTTATTGGGAACGACTATTCAGCATCCAAAAGCATGGTTCATTTTGACTGACATAAGATAAGCAAATGATAATGTTATAAAACGGCAGAGAACTGTATGAAAGCTATTCATACATGTCCAAGAGCATTTGCAATTTGTTCAGAGGAAGGAGAAATTGCTACTATGATGTGCACACATGACTAAATGTTGTGGAGGTTGCACTAATGGTTTTGAGACTTTTCATTCTGATCTGAGAAAAGCGCCAAAACAACTGAGAAAAACTGACATTTTATGAGGTCCATGAACTTCAATAACAGAATGTTAGTGTGGAAATAAGAGTGGAATAAATATGAAGTGTGAAGTACACTTAGTGATTTGTAATGCAAATGATGTTGATTAGCTCCATACAGAGATGCTTCTTCACACTTTAATTTGCGACTCACTCTACTGCTATGTAATTTATCAACATTTTTCCTCCAGAATATTTTCTACAGTTTCCAGATAACATAAATGTAGTTTTGTAAACATTGAGTGAGAACTTGTTCAGTACTTTCACAGTTATGACTGAAGGGGTTTTGTTTTTAAATGAGCTCCTGGATATGAGAGTTTCCCTTTGTGGATAAATAAAGGGAAAGTGTTTAGATGTCTTTCAGTACATCTAAACACTCTCTCAGTTTGACATCTGTGCTCTAAAGGTTCATCATGAGACATTGTTTGCTATCTGCAGGTGCACGCTTACATGAACAAGGGACACTTCTGCCACCACCTACCAAACAAACTGGGAAAAACAGAGCAGGCCCTAACAAAGATAGCTGACTCATTGTTCATGTTTTTCTCCATTTGTCACGTTTAATGTAAATGTGGATCATTTTTCCTTCACCCTCATTTTGTACACAGCAGAGTCATTTTGAACATAATAGGAGGAACATGTCTCCAAAAATTGTCAAATGGCCATGTTTACTAGTGCAGTTCTTTTTAACAACAGTCTGTAAACATCTGGCAGCCGAGGAGTCGATTCCTGCTCTATAACAAAAAAAAAAAAAAAAAAAAAAAAGTTACTTCCTGTAATAAATGAAATTTTTTTGATCAGAACAGCAGTGTCACTTCTTTTGATGATACACTGTTACATCCCCCCACCATGGTGGAGGCAAAGGTAGAAAGGAGACAGCAACACTGGATAACCACAATCAATGAAGGAGGAAGACCACAGAACAGTTAAGAATCAGGCAGGATTTATTGGTTGCTTGCCTGGATAGTCAAACTTAACAAAAGAAAAGAGGTGGGGGAGGAGGACTGGGCGGTTGATCCAAATCAAAGAAATTAATAAAACAAAAAGAGGTCGATAGCTACCAGGGCCTAACTGAAACAAAAAATGCAAAACAAAAGGCCTACCTAGCTACTCGATAAAAGGTCAGTGAAAACATACAAGAGTGGCATCAACCGCATAACCTAGTATGACTAACAGAGTAAAACCTACAACCAGTGTATAGGGTACCCCAGCTTACCTGTCCAGCCTCCCACCACACACAATACAAAGAAGCCTGTTCACAAATGTTTGTCATAAAGCAGAAGCCAGCAGCCAGCAGCTGGCCGGGTAGCTGCTCATTTGTAGTGATCCTCGGAGAGTGATTGGCCAACTGTGCCCAGACCAGCCAATAGACACATGCCAATCAACTTTGAACTGGCCAATAGGTGGAGGCTTGACACCTGAAAGATAAAAAGAACACCAAAAGCAAAGCCACATCTCTTGGCACGCAACACACACATGAAGTAATCTGAAAAGAAAATTAATCGTCAATTTTGTGTCTCTTAAAGAATCTTTTATGACATTTTTATAATATACTGTACAAAGTGCGATGTAAGGAGGATAATGTATTATAATTGCTAAAATGTAGTGATGGCCAAATGAAGCTTTCCGAAGCACTGAAGCTTGTATTGAAAAACGGTTCATTACTCGAAGCTTTTCAACACAGTCCTCTCCGGTGACATCTGGTGGTGAAAATTTTGAAGAGCAGCTTGAATCTGCAAAATAAAACGGACTGCTCAATTATCACTGCTCACTCAAGAGTGGAGTTCTCTCTGATATTGGGCCACCGTTCCGTTGCTTTGAACATGTAATTGGTTTTGTTTTCTCGATTGGGGGGCTGAAAAAAATGTAATGCGTATTTGCGTAATACATTTTGATCAATAAACTTTCCCTATTTAAACATGCACTATGGTGTGGCCTTTCTTTGCTCATAACTCCTTGATGTTGGTAAATACAATAAGTGAGCAATATATATAATATACATATGAGAATGCACAGCACATTATGGAGTATGCCCCTGCTGTGAAGTCCTGCCTTCATCTACTTGTCGTTTAATCACTGGACAGCTGGACAGGTTCATACAAAATATTAGATTAGGCCAATTGTCCTATACATATTTTTGACCTAGGGGTGGGATTGCTTGTGAACTGGAAAGGGAAAATGCTTAGGGGGCTGAGTACGGCTGCATCGTTACTGATTTGTAGAATCATTTTGATTCGATACAGGATCCGATTCAATTTGATTGGAATCTGGAAAGTTTTGCCTCAGTCAGAAATATTACAATTCTGATCATTTAACAGTATATATCCATAATTTCGTATCTATTAAAAGAAAGCTGACACATGTGAGACTTAATTAGAGATGTAAACAGAGTTATGAAACCTGCAGCTGCAGAAGCCAGCGAAAAAAAAAAGAGGCAAACACAGCGCGGACCCGACGACACATCAAAATCTGATTCTGACGTGTCGGGTCCGCGCTCTGTGTTCACGTTTGTATGCAGAATCCGTAAACCTGCTCCCAGTTACTGTTTTAGCTGTTTGGTGTTTGACGACATGTTGTGAGGTTTAACCTGAGATGCTGGCGTTTCAGGCATAATAACGTTAATTTACAAATCGACATGGGATTTTAATGAATCAATATCACTTTATTCAATTTAGCATGGATTGCAATCAGAAAAGCGATAATCAAAACCCACCCCTAATCAAGAACTTGCAAAGTAAAAACATGATCAATGTAAGGTAGCCCTTTTGTTATTTACATTTAAAAAGAGGATTAGTGTTACTGTGCGCTGGCTGAGTCTGTTTCTTTTCTTAGAAATAGTTTCTCCTGCCCTGGAGAAAATCCACTTGCATGGAACAGAAGAGGCTGTGGAGTGCAGGAACCACACTGCAAGCTGGTATATGCAGGTATTCCTGGGTCCTGCAGACTATCACCTAAAAACAATAAACAAAATGATTTTCTAAACTGTAGCAATGTAATGTACGTATAGTGTCAAATACATTTTTGTAGTCTTCATTAGCTTTAATTCACATGGAAGTGTTCCTAAAGTCATATGCTGTAATGATATTTACATTATGAAAACATGATTTTGGACATTTCAAGTTTTTCACTTCGGCAGATAAAATGAATTGAGCAAAATCAACTCAAAATATTCCCACACGCCAGAACGTCCTCTCTTCCTCGCTGGCTCGATCTGTCAGTGGAATGATCACCTCGTCGCTATCTGTCACCATCAACACACTCCACGAATCCCGTGGATGATTCACTTCCTTATATCCGTTTGAATCAGGTACCGAAGCAGTTACGTGCGTAATGAAGCTTCGGACGTCACTGGTCACGTGACTTTTGCCAAACGAAGCAAGCCTCGACACAGTGCTTCTGAACCAGTGTGTTGTTTTTTTCGACACACGCTCCGGAGCGTCAGCTTCAAGCGGGCCATCACTACTAAAATGTCAGGTTATTGGGAAGAAAACTGTAACAAAATATCTGTGTGTAGCTGGCTTGACTTTGCACTTGTGATTTTGAACATGAGGGCTCACTTGGCTGTGAAGGAGGGGATGTTGCACCCTCAGTATTTACTTTTTGCTCTCAGGCTCTCAGCCTTAAACAAGACTCAGGCACACCCAGGATAGATTACATCTCCCAGCTGTCATGGGAATGCATTTGTGTTGAAGAAGCTGAAGGAGGTGACAGGGGAGAAGGAAGGCAATGGCTCCTGGACTGGGAAGATTGGGAGAATGTAATTGTTGTCTGAACAAATAATGCAGTAATGGCATCATGAGTTTTCTTGCACTGTAGATTCTGGTTTTTCACTTGTTCTGGTTGCTCTTTCTCTTATAATCACAGTAAAACCACAAAAGAAGAATTTCCCCCACCGTCTTCCTTCTGATGAACCAACTGTTCTGAAAACTAACAGCTCTAATAACATATCTCAGCATGCTGTACTGTGTACCCCTAAAATTTTGAGGAAACTGGATAAGTAGAGGGCAAAAAAAAGTGTCAGGTATAAAAAAAACCAAAACAAAAAAACTACTTAAGTAATAAGGAAATAAAATAAATTTGGCAAAGGCCTGACACAGACCTAGGGGATTCATCGGTCCCATTTACTGGCTGTCAAGATAGGGAAGGAAAACAAGGAGAACAAAATAGTTTTGCCACATTACACACAAACTAAAGTGAAAATCAGTGGCAACAGTTCTGATGGAGTCATTTGAATCCTGAACTTAATTTAAAGCAAGAACAAGAAGTTCAGTTTCAAGTCATTTCTCTGCGAATGGAATGGACATTTTCAGAGATTAGTCACATGTTTCTATTTTACTTATAAAAGTCTCAGTCTATACACCATTTTGAACTGTCTGCAACAACAAAAACTTAAGTGGATTGTTGCTATTGTGAAGTGATAAAACAGTCGAATATTCTACTTTTGTTTGTAGTGTGCAGAGACAACCCTTTTGTTCTTATTCAAACAGTAAACCCAACAAGATAACCAAGTGGTTGTACGTTTCTTCTCCCTGTTTCTTTTTTTTTCTTTGATTTTCTTTTGACAAGCCACTATAATTGAGCATGGTTGCACATTAGTTTCTGTCCCTCGACATCTGCCTCTAAATCTGAAACTGTTATTGTCCTAGCAGGGCCTCCTGTGAGCTCTTTTTGCCTCCCTGCGGCCCAGCTGACCCCCTTCCGTGGGGTGGGGTGCCCTCAGGCCTCTGGCCTCGGGGCCTGAAGCTCGGTCCTCTCTGGCACAGCTGGCTGCCGGCAGAGCCCGTGGGCACGCCACTGCAACCCCCTCCGGCCTCTGCTCCGTAGCTGCTGGGTGACCTCTCGTTTGGGGCTCTACTCAGCTCTTCCCAGGAGGGTGACACGGTTCCATCCCCTTTTTGGTGGTCCTCCTCGGGTTCTCGTACTCTGGGGCCTCTGGATGTCTGGGGCCTGGATCTCCTCCATACCTGCTTCATACCCTGGGGGACGGGGCTATGGCTCCCCACACTCCCTAGCAGATCGTTACATGGAGAAACCTTTGGAATACAAGCATGCTGATCCACACAGGTATGCACACAGGTGTACACACGGGTGTTCACAGACGCGGACTAAAGCTTTCTTGGCTGCTGCCTCAAAGCACATTGTGCACTGTCTATCTTGCGTGCTGCACAATAGCGTTTAATATTTAGTATCTACTGTTATCTACTGCTAGCTAGTTTATTGTGATGGTGCTGTATTTATTATGTTGCTCTTTTTTTGTTTGCTTTCTCTTCTGTTTTTTTTTTCTCCATACAGGTGATCCAGGTGTTTTGTTTGTTTTTCTTTCTTTCTTCCCCCCCTTCTCACCGTCTCTTCTCCCCTCTGGTTTTCTTTCTCTCCCTCTCTTTCTTTCATTCTTTCTCCCTGTCCTATCCCCCAGTCATGTCTGTCCCATTTGTAGCAACCGAAAATAAAATAAATTCATAATTATAATAAAGGTCAATCAAATGGACCAATATGGCAAGGCCATGATGATCCACTTGGTAAAATAAATCCGCTTGGCATCTTTCTTGGCCTTAAGACAACAATTCTGATGGCTAAAGATCCAAACGGGACAAAAAAAACAAAACAAAAAACTGATGTTAGCAAAGTTCATTTTTATATATATTTTAACCTCCTTTATATGACTAATTAAAGCCCATGATGCAGAAAATCAGCCGTATCCGTATTAACTTTTGCTTATGACTGACTCACAGCGACAGTCGCGGATTCTACCCTTCCCTTAACCTCAACCACAGCTGGATTTTCATGATCTCAAATATGACAGTGTTTATAATGTTTTTTGTTTGCTTTTGTTTTTGTTTTAATTTTTATATTTAAATAAATTGAAAGCAGTGATGATGGAGCTCATTTTCACTTCTAACCCCATATCTACATTTTTTCTCCTTAGGCATTTAAGGTCAAAGGTCAGATGAAAAAATGATGTGTATTAGTCAAATATGAATTAGGAATGTCAGAGGTGTCCACAGTAGAAATCATTAGAAACTGACATCTTTGATGTGCTTCTAATGTTTGCTGCCACCTGATTTTCAGTTTTTAGTGCAAACTACTTACAGTGCAGAAAGTATGTTGCTGCAGACTAACAAAAAGAACAGTAACCAAGTTACTTTTTGCAGTCATGCAATTGTTTATTTAAAGCTTACAGTGCAGCCGGGATGCACTCATTACACACACAAGTGCAGCGGACCGTGAGAAAATCACTAATGAATGACCTTTTTTCAGTTTTAGGAAGACATAGGAGGTACTTCCCAAAACAATGCACATGCCCATACAAAACTGAATGAATTTGCATAACTTATACTTGAAGTGCATCAATACAATCCAGGTGATGGTGCGCACTGACATTACAGGGAGTGCAGAATTATTAGGCAAGTTGTATTTTTGAGGAATAATTTTATTATTGAACAACAACCATGTTCTCAATGAACCCAAAAAAACTCATTAATATCAAAGCTGAATGTTTTTGGAAGTAGTTTTTAGTATGTTTTTAGTTTTAGCTATTTTAGGGGGATATCTGTGTTTGCAGGTGACTATTACTGTGCATAATTATTAGGCAACTTAACAAAAAACAAATATATACCCATTTCAATTATTTATTTTTACCAGTGAAACCAATATAACATCATCTCCACATTCACAAATATACATTTCTGACATTCAAAAACAAAACAAAAACAAATCAGCGCCCAATATAGCCACCTTTCTTTGCAAGGACACTCAAAAGCCTGCCATCCATGGATTCTGTCAGTGTTTTGATCTGTTCACCATCAACATTGTGTGCAGCAGCAACCACAGCCTCCCAGACACTGTTCAGAGAGGTGTACTGTTTTCCCTCCTTGTAAATCTCACATTTGATGATGGACCACAGGTTCTCAATGGGGTTCAGATCAGGTGAACAAGGTGGCCATGTCATTAGTTTTTCTTCTTTTATACCCTTTCTTGCCTGTGGAGTACTTGGACGCGTGTGATGGAGCATTGTCCTGCATGAAAATCATGTTTTTCTTGAAGGATGCAGACTTCTTCCTGTACCACTGCTTGAAGAAGGTGTCTTCCAGAAACTGGCAGTAGGACTGGGAGTTGAGCTTGACTCCATCCTCAACCCGGAAAGGTCCCACAAGCTCATCTTTGATGATACCAGCCCAAACCAGTACTCCACCTCCACCTTGCTGGCGTCTGAGTCGGACCACAGCTCTCTGCCCTTTACCAATCCAGCCACGGGCCCATCCATCTGGCCCATCAAGACTCACTCTCATTTCATCAGTCCATAAAACCTTAGAAAAATCAGTCTTGAGATATTTCTTGGCCCAGTCTTGACGTTTCAGCTTGTGTGTCTTGTTCAGTGGTGGTCGTCTTTCAGCCTTTCTTACCTTGGCCATGTCTCTGAGTATTGCACACCTTGTGCTTTTGGGCACTCCAGTGATGTTGCAGCTCTGAAATATGGCCAAACTGGTGGCAAGTGGCATCTTGGCAGCTGCACGCTTGACTTTTCTCAGTTCATGGGCAGTTATTTTGCGCCTTGGTTTTTCCACACGCTTCTTGCGACCCTGTTGACTATTTTGAATAAAACGCTTGATTGTTCGATGATCACGCTTCAGAAGCTTTGCAATTTTGAGACTGCTGCATCCCTCTGCAAGATATCTCACTATTTTTGACTTTTCTGAGCCTGTCAAGTCCTTCTTTTGACCCATTTTGCCAAAGGAAAGGAAGTTGCCTAATAATTATGCACACCTGATATAGGGTGTTGATGTCATTAGACCACACCCCTTCTCATTACAGAGATGCACATCACCTAATATGCTTAATTGGTAGTAGGCTTTCAAGCCTATACAGCTTGGAGTGAGACAACATGCGTGAAGAGGATGATGTAGACAAAATACTCATTTGTACAGTGGCCCTGAGAGGCCAAACGGACTGCAACTTCAGAAAACACTTGCAAAAAGAAAAATGCTGCAAAAAGAAAAACGCTGCAAAAGCACACAAAGCACAACGGAAATAGGAAAAAAGACAACGGAAATGTTTCTGGGGAGACAATAACCGGACGGACCAGTTGCATGAACCAAAACAAGCTAACAAGTTCACTGGGACGAGAAGCTCTTGACTGGGACTGGGAGACACTTCAAAGAAGTGGAGCGGCCAAAGAGTAAACTTTCAAAAGTAAGTTCTGAATATTATGTCACTTATTTATGTGCAAATGTTTAATAATGAGGAACATTAAAACATTACTGTTGGCCACATGCCGGCAAAGTTATGTGACATTAGCCATGTTTGTACTTTCAGCATTTACTTTGTTTTAAAGCCTTTACTTTATACGTCGTTAGATAGTCGACCTTAATCTTACAGAGAATGTGATGATTTTGTGGATAATTAAAGTCAGTCATATATCCACAAACACAATAAACTGAAAGTCAGTGATGCTGCTCGGTTTGCAGTCCTGCTATCACAGCACAAGCAGGATTCACTGCACTGTTAATGTTAGCTATGTTATATTGCTGCCTCTGTTCGGTGGTGTCAGCCAAACGGACTTTAACGTGTGTTTGAACGAGCTGACGGTTCACTCGTTAAGCTGAAAGAAAGATGCTTTAATCACAGGAGCGACACATGTGTCCACTGTACCATCTGGGAACTCTTCTTGTTTAGCACTCGTAATAACACAAACACTAAATCCTCCTGTTTGTAGCAGTGTATACACCTGAGACTGTCACCTGTCTGTCTGTCCTGCACTCTCTCTCTTTTTCTTTCTCTGATTGTGGAATAAAAGTATGAACATTTATTTCTAAGTTACACTTGTGTTTAAATCCTGCAGCTTATCACACATTTGATTTCCATGTGTGACAACTGCAAGTGTCCAGAGTGAGGACAGACTGAGGGACACACTGCTGCACATCATCTGTGAGGCTTTGCACCCCTGATGATCCACCAGGACAAACTCAGCAATGTGTGAGGAAGAGGAGGAGGAAGAGCCAGCAGCAGCTGACAGATGGAGAGAATAGACAGACTGTTCCCTGTTTGTGAAGGACTGCTAGAAAAGTTTAACATAACTAATTGTCTGTCCTGAATCAGTCTTATTAGGTAATGTTCAAATAATTTGATCATTCCAGTGTTTTCAGTGTGGGAGAAAGTACTCAGGGCCTTCAAGTTACACACTATGAAAGGCAGCAACAAGTTTAATGTTCAGAAACCTAAAGTATGTATCAGCAGCAGAATGGAGCTAAAAATAAATGTTTGTTTCAGTTCTATGAAGCTTTGAGTATTTTGGATCAGTAGCACTGTGTTTGTTGAATCATATTGCTGTAATTGTTTATATGCTTTATATATTCTGAGGTAAGTTGATCTATAGTGTTACATAACATCCTTATAGAATATGATGTGTTTGTATACTTTCTGCCCAGTTTGACCCATTTAACAGAAGTCAGCCTGTTTAAGGCTCTGATATCTATTCTGTATGACTTAAAGCAGTTATGACATGGTCTGATTTTCTCACCCAATAAAGGAATATTTCATATATCAGTCTACTCTTCATTCTATCAGAAACAGTTATCACAGCTCGTACATTTGCTTTTTCCACACATTTTGAGCCAAATTTAGTAATGCCAACATATTAAAATAACAATATTTGTCTCTTATATATAATACATCTATATATACACTGTCACAGATACTTGTCTTTAAGTGAAGATTTAAGGTGAAAGGAAATATAAATAAATGCAACTTGAATCTTCACTGAAGCTCAGTGTTTGGTACAGAGTTCATGTTCACTGCTGCAATAACTAATAATGATTAATATAATATTGGCCATATTATATTTACATTACCAAAGTAAGATGACTTTAGTCTCATCAACAACATTAGCTAATCTTAAATTACTGTTCAGTACAGAAATGAAGCCCAAAAATCATGTTTTACAGTCCTGTGGTCTCAGCCTCAGATACTGATCAAATCACACAGAGCTCATGTAGAAACAAATGGACAAAATATGTTCTCCTTCATTTCTGTCAAACAAAGCTGTATGAAACGTTTCCAGCTGTTAGTATCATGGTTGTTAGGCAACCTGGGCAGCGTGACAGAGGCTAGAGTGTCCCATTTCACAAGCCTACAAGCCTCACACTTCCGGCCTTAGCGGTCTTTGAGTGCGGCCCATGAGGACCGTTAAGGCTGCGTACTTTAAGGCTGCGTACTTTAAGGCTGCAGACCCTGAATTGGGAAACAGTCCCTGAATTGGGATATAGCCATACATACATGTTTTGGTTCATGCAACTGGTCCGTCCGGTTATTGTCTCCCCAGAAACATTTCCGTTGTCTTTTTTCCTATTTCCGTTGTGTTGTGTGTGCTTTTGCAGCATTTTTCTTTTTGCAGCGTTTTTTTTTTTCTTTTTGCAGCGTTTTTCTTTTTGCAGCATTTTTCTTTTTGCAAGTGTTTTCTGAAGTTGCAGTCCGTTTGGCCTCTCAGGGCCACCGTACATTTGCCTAATAATTCTGCACTCCCTGTATTATGCAGGCCTTCACCCCTGAGGTTACCCAGCTTCACAGCTTATACCTTCTGAGGGAGAAACCTGTCTGCAGAAGAACAGCAGAGAAAAGGAGAGAAAGCTGAAATCCAAGCTCCTCAGGACTTTCTATACAGGCACTGTGGAGAGCATCCTCACACAGAATATCACATCCTGGTATGGGAACAGTTGTGCCAAGGACAAAAAAGCTCTTCAGAGAGTGATCCGTACAGCAGAACGCTGCTGCAGGACTGCTCTCCCCTCCCTACAGGTTTTACGTCAGGAGATACTGGACCGGAGCAACTCAGATACTTCTTCTTCTTCTTGTCCTTAGCGGGTGACCAGTGTCGATGGTCTGCCGCGCAACCAGTACGCTGATGTAGGTGCCGCAGGTTCTCTTGCTTGACCAACGATTATCTTCCACGCTTTTCGATCTAAGGCGATGGTTCTTGCCTGCTCGAGGTCAAGTCGAAGGGCCTTCAAATCATCCTGGATTTGTTTCATCCATGTCTTCTTTGGTGCATTTCGATGCACCCTCCAATCGGTGGGGCGGGTCAACCAGAGTAGGCCATGGGGGTAGCGGCTCGGGTCCATTCGACAAATGTGGCCAAACCAACGGAGTCGGCGGTGCTGGATTTGGTCGCTGATCGTCAGTTGGCTGCCGCAGCTGGTGAGGATGGTGTCATTCGAATGACGGTCGCGAAGGGAAACGCCGAGAACGCATCTAAGGCAACACATTTGGAAAACTTCGAGCTTGCTCAGGTCGTGTTTGAGCATTGTCCACGTCTCCGCGCCGTAAAGTAGAATGGGCAGGATTAGGGTTCGGTAAAGGCGGATCTTTGTCGCCAATGAGATGTTGTTCTTCTTCCAGACGCACCAGCGCAGGGAAGCGAATGCTGCTGCCGCCTGCCCAATTCTGGAGCTTATCTCCACTGATAATGCCACTTTCTTCTCCTCGACGAGGGACCCCAGATATTTAAATTGTTGGACTTGTTTGATCTGCACATCGTCGAGGTGGACGATTGCTGGTGAGCTGCCGGTGGTCAGGACTTTGGTCTTCTCGGTGTTAACCTTGAGGCCGTACGGTTTGGAGTGTTGGGCGATGTCATAGAGGATGTGAGTTGCCTCGGTGTCGTCTTCGGCAAAAATAGCACTATCGTCAGCGAACATTAGATCGGTGATAAATCGATCGGTCGAGGCTTGGACTCCGCGGCGGCCCTCGAATGCTTTGCGCATTATCGCATCGATGACGATGTTGAACAACAGCGGTGACACCACATCGCCCTGCCGGACCCCTGTCCTGATGGGGAATTCGTCAGACACTTCGTCATGAATACGTACCTGGCTAGTCGAGCCATCGTAGCCGGTTTGTAGTAGCTCGATGATCTTCACGGGTATGTGTTCAGCAGCCAAAGCCCTCCACAAGGCCGGCCGGTCGATGCAATCAAACGCAGACTTGAAATCAATAAAGATGATGGCTGTCCGGCGTCCGCATCTGATCCGTTCCTCTATGAGTTGACGTAGGGTGAAGATCTGGTCCCTGCAGCCTCGTCCGGGTTGGAACCCGGCCTGTTCTTCCCGGCTGGTCATCTCACTGTGCTTTTGAAGGCGTGATTGAATTATTTTCATAAAGACCTTGCCGATGATGGACAGTAAGCTGATGCCCCGGTAGTTTTTACATTCTCGGTTGTCGCCTTTCTTTAGGATAGGAATGACAACTGCCTTCTTCCAATTTGCTGGTATCACATTTGATGTCCAGATCAGTTTGAATAACGAGTGTAAACGTATGACGAGGACTTCCCCTCCAGCTTTGAGGGCTTCTGCCGCCACATGATCAAGGCCAGCGGCCTTGTTGTTCTTTAGCGAATGGATTACGAGTTTGACTTCTTCTACCATTTGTTCTGCATCAGACATCGGAACCACAGGAAGGTCGATGATGGGCGCCGCTGCGGCCGGACCTTGGGGCGGATCGTGATTGTAGAGTTCATCAAAGTATTCTTTCCACCATTGCAGGCGCTCCGCAGTTGACTTAACAAATGAGCCATCCACCTTCCTGATGTTATCATTCATCGTCTTGCACTTGCCACTGAGACTACGTATGGTCTGGTACAACGCCCTGTAGTCTTGTCGTTCGGCCGTATTTTCAAGTTCCTCAGTGACTTTGTTCCAGTATGCCTCACGATCTGCTTTCATCTTCAGCCGCACCTCACGGTTTAGCTGTGACAAAGTGGAGAAGCAGTTGCAATTCTCTCCATTTGTCCCATATGTGTTTACCTTTTTTTTGCACATTGTACACATTATTCTGTTTCTAGGTATTTGCTATGATTTGCTATTTGTCAAGTAACATTGCTTCACTCACTATCCCGGGTTTGTTTGTGTAAGCGTTTTGTTGCCGGCAAATCAAACATTCTGCAAATTAAGACAAATACTAAGTTATGTTTCTTTATACTTTATTATGTTACAGATTAAGTCATTTGTTCATACTTACTTTGTTTGTCTTTTCAGTCATCATGAGTGTCAGGTGTGGGGAAACGCCCGCCTGGCATTTCCTCATTTTAAAGTCCTGATCATGTCACACATGACATCATCAGGTCAAACCATGTGGAGGGGTTTCTTTTTCCAGAGAGATGCTTCCTTTTGTCTGTGTTAATGTTTAAAGGGATTTGTTGAATGTTTTTCCTTTTGTTAATACTGCCATTTAGTTGTGTAAATGTGCATATTAGAAGTGTGTAGAGGTTTTGTGTTTTTAGATAATCTGTGTAGAGTTTTAGATCCCTCAGTTGAGTGAGTGGTACTGGCTGGGCAATTGGAGGGAAATTGATGGCCCTATTTAAAGCCAGTCTCTACCAGATGCAGGAGAGAGGAGAGGTGAGCTGTGTCACCAGAGCCATGTTATGTTGAGTTTTGTTAAATGAATTGATTTGGGGAAAGTTTTGTTAAGTTATACATTAAATTAAGTTCACTGTAAATAAATTGCTCACCTTGGAAACCTAAAATGTCTGCATAGTCTGCTTCCCTACCACCTTCCTTGACGTTCGAGTCTGACTACTTCACATTAGCCGACAATACTTTTCAAAGTTGGTTAGCTTGGCCTTCTTGCGTTCAACGACCAGTTCGAGACACTCGTCCGAGATCCACGCTGCAGCAGCCTTTGAGGTCCTGCACACTGTAACCAGCAGACTCCAAACACAGCATCCTCAGACCCTTTGCCTGATCTCTGGGGACTTTAATCACATCTCCCTGTCCGCCACTCTCCCCACCTTCACCCAGTATGTTACCTGCCACACCAGAGACAACAAAACATTGGACTTATTGTATGCTAACACCAAGGAGGCATACAGCTCATCACCTCTCCCTCCCCTGGGGGGCTCAGATCACAACCATCTCCAGCCTGTGTATAAACCTCTAGTACACAGAGAACCAGTAGTGAAATGCACAGTAAGGAAATGGTCGGCAAAGACTGAAGAGGCCCTGAGGGACTGTTTCCGTTCAACTGTGTGGGACAACCTCTGCAGCCCTTTGGCAGATGACCTCAACAGCATCACAGCCTGCATTACGGATCACATGAACTTCTGTGTGGACAACACCGTACCCTTCATAAAGGTACGGTGTTTTTCTAACAACAAGCCATGGATAAATCCTGAAATTAAGGATCTCTTCAAGGAGAAGAAGAGAGTCTTTAGATCTGGAGACAAACAGGAGCTGAGAGCTGTCCAGAAGAAGCTGAAATGGAAGATAACGCAAGGAAAGGAAAGCTACAGGAGGAAGATGGAAGAGCAGCTGCAACAGGACAACATCAGAGGGGTTTGGAACAGCCTGAAGACAATCTCAGGACAAAAACCAACCCCCCAAGGCTGCAGGAGACTTGGGGTGGGTGAATGACCTAAATAAACATTTAAATAGGTTTGATCAAACACCCACCTCTCCCACAGCATCGTCCCCCCCTGCTGCAATCTCCCTCATCTTCAGGGACTGCCTGTCTTTCATCACAGGACTTCACACCTCTCAGCTCCCAGCCATCACACCCACCCCTGGCTTATGTGAACTCCAACATACACCCCCCTCCTCCGAAATCCCCTCTCTCCATCTCAGCACTTCAAGTGAGGAACGAGCTTCGCAAAATCAAGGTGCGGAAGGCTGCAGGTCCAGATGGCATTAGCTCCAGGCTCCTGAGGTGCTGCGCAGATTAACTTTGTGGCATCCTAGGATATCTGTTCAACGTGAGCCTGTTGCTGGGGAAAGTACCACAGCTATGGAACACCTCCTGCGTGGTACCAAAGACCTCCCATCATCAGCAGCTACAGGCCGGTAGCCCTGACATCGCATCTGATGAAGACCCTCGAGAGGTTGGTTCTAAACCATCTGCGCCCCCTGGTGAGGTCTTCATTCGATCCGCTGCAGTTTGCTTACCAGCCTGGCATTGGGGTGGAGGACACCATCATCTACCTCCTGCACCAAGCTCTGACTCACCTGGAGAAGCCTGGAAGCACTGTGAGGATCATGTTCTTTGATTTCTCCAGTGCTTTTAACACCATCCAGCCACGACTTCTGAGAGACAAGCTGGAGCTATCGGGAGTGGACCACCACATGTCCCAATTTGAAGTTTACATTCTCACCTGAAAATATGTTAAAAGTTTTTTTGCGACCCAGAAAGAGAAATGAGCGTAATATTAAAACTAATTAGCTGCCGCCATTGTTGCAAACTGGAATTGGCTGGGCAGCGCTATGAATTCTGCAATATGGTTTTTCAATTTTGTTGTCCGGGTGAAAAATTGGGAGAAATTCGGGAGAATGGTGGCTCCGGGAGATTTTCGGGAGGGGCAGTGAAATTCGGTATTCTCCCGGAAAAATCGGGAGGGTTGGCATGTATGGTTGTGGCAACATCACTAACCTTGTCAAACACCTCAGAGTAAATCATATCACAGAATATGACGAGCGTATGTTGAGGCGAACTGAAGAGGAGGAGAGGGACAGGTGCTGCTAGGGTGAGACAGAAGTCTCTCACGGAGTCCTTTAGTGCTGCTGGCAGGAAAGGTATTCAAATAGTGCACAACTTCAGTTTTTTTATTTCTATATGATGACCTCTGCATTATTAAGTGATAAGAACAAGTAATCTGATGTCCTGTAATCATTATGATGCTATAATTTGAGATACAATAAATAAAATAAGTTTTTGTACAAAGTATCGGTATCGGATCAGTATCGTCGATACCACCCTGAATATTACTTGGTATCGGATCGGAAAGGAAATCAGTGGTATCGCACATCACTAGAGTATAGACAGTGGACTCTGGACTTTGTAGACTGGTGTCAGCAGAACCACCTGCTGATCAACGCCCGGAAAACCAAGGAGTTGGTGGTGGATTTCCGGAGACGCAGACCCACCACACTGACACCGGTGGACATCCAGGGAGTGGACATTGAGACAGTGGACTGTAATAGGTACCTGGGTGTTCACCTGAATAATAAGCTAGACTGGAGCCACAACACCGATGCTCTTTACAGGAAGGGTCAGAGCAGACTCTACCTGCTGAGGCGGCCGAGGTCATTTCCGCAGGTCCTTCCTCCCTGCAGCTGTCAGACTGTACAATCAGAACTGCTCCCAACAAACAGATGTTTACATCAGCGCTGTAACTGCAATAATTTAATCAGCCGATTCACACTATAACCAGGGTTTGCTTCTTATCTGTATTCAATTTTATTTAATTTAATAACAGTTTTGCGGCTCGTCCAACCTACTGCCACGGCAGGCTAAACATGTGGACACAGATGACGCGCAACAATAAACGCATAAGATACACTTCTGTACCATTTGCTCCTTTTATTCCACATGCAACTGTCCAATATACAAATAAGCACATGGGATTAACTATTAAACAAATGCACAGACTGCACAAACAAATAACTGCAACTCACAAAGAACCGCACTAATTACAATGCCAAATTACAACATTGTCCTATGGCATCAATTAGTGCACAAATATACATAAACCATCAAGTTACAGTCAAAATACATGAAAATAATTCAAGCTGCGGTCAACAGAAAGTTTAGCCTCATGCTCACCCTACCTTTCTGCTCATCAACATCAGGTGCAGTGAACAGGTGAGTGCAACCACATTTATCACCTAACACACCCATGAGACACGCCCCACACCCGTGCACCAATACAGCGAGTCCATTTAAACCAACCCACTTAATCAAAAAAGGAACAACTCATATGGCTCCTACAAACAGTACAGTACTCTGTTTTTGGTAACCATTGTCCTTGATATGAATATGTAAAAATTGTGTATGTTTCTGTTCTGTGTCTTGTGTAATGGTTGTTTGTATATGTGTCTTTCTTGCTGTTATTACACCCAAATTTCTCCTTGTGGGACAATTAAAGGATTATTCTATTCTATAATACAGGTGAGCCTAACGATAGTTTTGTCTGAACTGATAAAACATGACACATAAAATTAGTGAAGATCACCAGTTAAAACGGCGTGCTACTTAATTCAGCACCATGTTAAGCACACTGAACGGATGGCACCACAGAGAAATAAATAATTATAATTTATGTCACCAAAACATAAAAATTAAAGTCCAAGCACAGGAATTTTTGTTTACAGTGTATTTATTTTAAAGCAGTGACATTTTTTTTTCAGAGCGGCTTTTAATCTCATCAAACCTGAAAACTCACTAGGTGCCGTTAGTGTAGAAAAAAAATGGATTGTAAAATTTAAAATACATTCGCTTTTTCGGCAAAAAAAAAAAGAAATAAGAAAATGTGTCAGTTTTCTACTTAAATTGTCCAGACCAGAACCGCCAAGATGGTCATTTTTGAGTCCTTGAACTCTGTTTAATAAAACATTGTTCATATTTAATAACTTCTCCTGAAATTGGCTTACTTGTGAAACACTGGATTTTGGAGCATGTGGGATCAAAAGAAAGAAAGAAAGAAACAAAGTGGCCCAGAACCACTGGTGTCAATTTGAGAAGTTAATATAAAAGTTAATGTAAAACCACTGCTGTTCAAGTTTGCCTAGCGTGGCTCAAGTGTTGGCAATTTGCCTTGTAATCAGAAGGTTGCCGGTTCGAGCCCCGGCTCGGAAACTCTCGGTCGTTGTGTCCTTTGTCAAGACACTTCACCTACCACCTACTGGTGATGGCCAGAGGGGAATTATAAAGTGGAATTGTAAAGTGCTTTGAGGGTCTCAAAAAGTGCTATATGAATGCAGTCCATTATTATTTAAACCAACTGTTAACTGTATATTTCTGTACATTTAAGTATTATTATTCATATTGCCGCATTGATTGACTTTGTTTATAGGTAATTACATTGTTTAATCACATTAAAATGTTCCTAATTTAATGTTTAAAAGCACTTGAAAAAGGCAAAATCCCATGCAAAATTAGGGCAACAAACTGTATTGTCATTACTGAAAATAACCGTATTTTCATGAGAAAGTTATTTTCTGTTATTTTCTGGTATTATTTTGATGCCCCAGCTGCCGGAATATCACTGTTTTTTTAGGATTTTTTTTTTTTACGGTGCATTACAAACACCAATACAAAGTGGTGTACATGTGAGAAGTGGAACAAAAATCATACATGATTCCAAACATTTTTTACAAATAAATAACTGCAAAGTGGGGTGTGCGTATTCAGCCCCCTTTGGTCTGAGTGCAGTCAGTTGCCCATAGACATTGCCTGATGTGTGCTAATGACTAAACAGAGTGCACCTGTGTGTAATCTAATGTCAGTACAAATACAGCTGCTCTGTGACGGCCTCAGAGGTTGTCTAAGAGAATATTGGGAGCAACAACACCATGAAGTCCAAAGAACACACCAGACAGGTCAGGGATAAAGATATTGAGAAATTTAAAGCAGGCTTAGGCTACAAAAAGATTTCCCAAGCCTTGAACATCCCACGGAGCACTGTTCAAGCGATCATTCAGAAATGGAAGGAGTATGGCACAACTGTAAACCTACCAAGACAAGGCCGTCCACCTAAACTCACAGGCCGAACAAGGAGAGCGCCGATCAGAAATGCAGCCAAGAGTCCCATGGTGACTCTGGATGAGCTGCAGAGATCTACAGCTCAGGTGGGGGAATCTGTCCATAGACAACTATTAGTCGTGCACTGCACAAAGTTGGCCTTTATGGAAGAGTGGCAAGAAGAAAGCCATTGTTAACAGAAAACCATAAGAAGTCCCGTTTGCAGTTTGCCACAAGCCATGTGGGGGACACAGCAAACATGTGGAAGAAGGTGCTCTGGTCAGATGAGACCAAAATGGAAGTTTTTGGCCAAAATGCAAAATGCTATGTGTGGCGGAAAACTAACACTGCACATCACTCTGAACACACCATCCCCACTGTCAAATATGGTGGTGGCAGCATCATGCTCTGGGGGTGCTTCTTTTCAGCAGGGACAGGGAAGCTGGTCAGAGTTGATGGGAAGATGGATGGAGCCAAATACAGGGCAATCTTGGAAGAAAACCTCTTGGAGTCTGCAAAAGACTTGAGACTTACTTGCTTTTTTACGTCCTTATATTCTCACTTCTTACTTTCTTCCTTCCTTGCTTCTTACTTTCTCGCTTCTTACTTTCTCGCTTCTTACTTCCTACCTTCCTTACATTCTCACTTCTTACTTTCTTTCTTCCGACTTCTCGCTTTCTTAGGCTGCATTTTAAGGCCCATTACGTCACACAGCGACACAACGAAGGCTGTCCCAATTCAAAGGCTGCTTGAAATGCGGCCCTCAGATGCGTCCTTTATTTCCCTGGATTAGAAGGATGGGTCAGTGTAGACTCCATGGTCCAACATATCCCAGACTTCATAGCGCGGCGGTGGGTGTGGATCATTTTGCAGAAAAATACGGCGGATGGCTGAAGCGGAGCGGCCGAAGAGTAAACTCTTAAAAGTAAGTACTGAATATTGTGTCACTTATTTATGTGCAAATGTTTAATAATGAAGAACCTTAAAACATTACTGTTGGCCACATGTCGGCAAAGTTATGTGACGTTAGTGATGTTTGTACTTTGTGCGTTAACTTGGTTTTTAAGCCTTTACTTTAAAATATACGCACTTCAATAGTTGACATTAATCTTACTGAGAATGTGATGATTTTATGGATAATTAAAGTCAGTCATGTATCCACAAACACAACAAGCTGAAAGTCAGTGATGCTGCTCGGTTTGCAGTCCTGAATATCACGGCACAAGCAGGATCCACTGCACTATTAATGTTAGCTATGTTATATTGCTGCCTCTGTTCGGTGGTGTCGAGCCAAACGGACTTTAACGTGTGTTTGAACGAGCTGACGGTTCACTCGTTAAGCTGAAAGAAAGATGCTTTAATCACAGCAGTCACACGTGTCCACTGTACCATCTGGGAACTCTTCTTGTTTAGCACTTGTAATAACACAAACACTAAATCCTCCTTCTCTTGTGCTGTTTTGTAGCAGTGTGTACACCTGAGACTGTCACCTGTCTGTCTGTCCTGCTCTCTCTCTCTTTTTCTTTCTCTGATTGTGGAATAAAAGTATGAACATGTGTTTATAAGTTACACTTGTGTTTGAATCCTGCAGCTTATCACACATTTGATTTCCATGTGTGACAACTGCAAGTGTCCAGAGTGAGGACAGACTGAGGGACCCACGGCTGCACATCATCTGTGAGGCTTTGCACCCCTGATGATCCACCAGGACAAACAGTGTGTGAGGAAGAGGAGGAGGAAGAGCCAGCAGCAGCTGACAGATGGAGAGAATAGACAGACTGTTCCCTGTTTGTGAAGGACTGCTAGGAAAGTTTAACATAACTAATTGTCTGTCCTGAATCAGTCTTATTAGGTAATGTACAAATAGTTTTATCATTCCAGTGTTTTCAGTGTGGGAGAAAGTACTCAGGGCCTTCAAGTTTCACACTATGAAAGGCAGCAACAAGTTTAATGTTCAGAAACCTAAAGTATGTATCAGCAGCAGAATGGAGCTAAAAATAAATGTTTGTTTCAGTTCTATGAAGCTTTGAGTATTTTGGATCAGTAGCTGCTGTGTTTGTTGCATCATGTTGCTGTAATTGTTTATATGCTTTATATATTCTGAGGTAAGTTGATCTATAGTGTTACATCATATTCTATAAGGATGTTATGTGTTTGTATACTTTCTGCCCAGTTTGACCCATTTAACAGAAGTCAGCCTGTTCAAGGCTATTCCAATAAAGGAATATTTCATATATCAGTCTACTCTTCATTCAATCAGAAACAGTTTTCACAGCTCGTACATTTTCCTTTTTACACATGTATGTAAGCATTGAGCCAAATGTAATAATGCCAACATATTAAACGAACAATATTTGTCTCTTATGTATAACACATCTATATATACACTGTCAAAGATACTAGTCTTTAAGTGAAGATTTAAGGTGATAGGAAATATAAATAACTGTAACTTGAATCTTTGACCCAGAGTTCAAGCTCACTGCTGTAAAAAAAAAATAAAAAATAAAAAATATAAATATATATATATATATATATATATATATTATATAATATGTGGTAATAATATATATATATTACCACAGTGAGATGATTTTAGTCTCATGAACAACATTAGCTAATTGTTATTTACTATCTACTCTTGAAATGACTGTTCAATACAGAAATGAAGCCCAACAATCATGTTTTACAGTCCTGTGGTCTCAGCCTCAGATACTCAACTAATCAAAGAGATGTCATAAAAAAATGAATGACCAACAAAACATTTTTTCTCCTTCATTTCTGTCAAACAAAGCTGTATGTAATGTTTCTTGCGGTTAGTAACATGGTTGCTAGGCAACCTGAACAGCGCTACGAAGGCTAGACCGTCCCATTTCACAAGCCTCTCACTTCCGCACTTCTCATACTTATAGTACGCACCGTACGTAGTACGCATACTTCAAGCGTGCAGACCCTGAATTGGGACACATCCATTGTCTCACCAATAGAATCCCTAACACCAGTAGAACCACAACACAGACTGATCCAACAGGTAACAACACATGGAAAAGGAATGAGGAATCAGCAGGAGTGGTTGTGGTAATGGCGTCTGATGTAGGTTGAGGTGTGGTGGTGTGTTTGTCTAAAATAAAGCAAACACAGTCCTTTCCTTTATTTTTTGGCTTTTGATTAAGTGCACAAATTTATCTTCAGGAAATAAGATTTAGGTGTCAAAGAAATACAGATTCAATATTTGGGTTATAATTTGTTGTATATGATAATAATAATGATAATAATAATAATAGATAGTTTTCTAAATCTTTTGTTTTTGTATTATAATTTAACTTCTTAAATTTTATACAATGAGTTGAGTAGAGCACAGTAGAGTTTACTGGCACTCCTTTTATCTAGAGAAATGTCACTCGCAGGTCGATTAACTCATGCAGGCTGTTTAGTGCCAGCAGAAAGTATTTTGACTATATTAACCAATAAAACCTCATTTAAAAAATAAAATTAAACTTTAAAACTTTTACATTTATATTTAAGAAAAATACAGTAAACATGCCCCAACCACCATACCACCACTGCTGTTTTTCACAGATGGGACCTGTCAGCATTGTCCTATGACCTGCACAGCTTGCAGTGTGGCCCTCCTTTCTCCTCCAGCCTTCTTAGTCGTCCTGTGCCTTCAGCTTGGCTTACAGCTCAACCACCAGTGGAGTTACTGTGGCTCAAGCAGCCCCAGTAGCTTTTTTAATGTTTGATTTCCAGACCAGATTTGACCAATTACTTTTACAGTTTTGTAAAAAAAAAAAACCAAAATAAAGAAGTGTAAAATCTATGGACTCTAAATTGTCTATGGACAAGGTTCCTTCTTGTGCTTCCTCTTTGAGAAACTTATGAATAAATGCAGGAGTGTTACTCTGTTGTCTTGCTATTGTATAGGAAGACACACACACATACAGACCCACACACATATTTGTACTTCTCCTTTTTCTTACACAAACAACATTGACATTACCTATGCTGAGTATTCCAGTCTTTAGTGTTTACTGTTGCACCGCAAGACCTGTAAATTTCACATTGCCATCTAGTCAAACTAGCTTTACTGTCACATGAAACTACATCAGGGGAACAGCTGATGCCTGACTCAAAAAAAAGCTGTTGGCTATAATGAAAACTGGTTATGCCGGAAATTACCTTTATTTACCTAAATGTTTTGAGAGAGAAATATCTGCTTATTTGTACTGCTATTCTTGGTGCATGCACATACTACATACTGCTACACAAGGACCAAAATCCACAAATTATCTAAAACAACAAGAAAAGGTAAATGACATATTATTCAGACTTTGGTTTTGTTGTTTGCGTTATTTCTGTCGGTAAAGCATGGAGCTGTGTGGATGTATCAGAACAGTTGGTTGAGCTTTTATTCTGCTGTTCAACCTTGCTCAGTGGTTCCGCCTCCTTATCGTACCTCATCGTAACACTATATTGTCCTCTATGACACCAGTTACCTGAAAAGAAGAACATCGCACCTTTCATAGTGTGCAAACTTTTCAACAATTATATTCAAATTGTTCAAGTTTTTCAAGAACGGCTTTTCGTCACTCGCTCATCACTTTTTCTTATTGTGGCTCCATAAACAGCAGGAAGAAGAGGTAGGAAATGAGCAATTTTTTCTATACTTTTGTCATACTACAAGAATAAAAACCCAATATCTTTGCAATTACATAAATAAGTTATGTAATTTAAAATTTTCCGATACTTTCCGATTCTGGCACTGTAGGTATTCATTAGTTTTGTTTAATCATGCACCTGTGAAGGAAGTTTGTCTTTGAAGTAAATAGTCCTTTACCACAAAAAGGGAAAGAAGCCCATACTTTTATATTTATATACTTTATTAGGTACACTTGCTGGACAGCTATTTAACCCATGTGTTCAGGCTTTTAGGCAGGTAAACATGGTCAAAACAAGCTTCAGAAAATGCTGATTGACCAACTCTACACATAAAACGTTGTATCACTGAGGCAAGCAAGAGATAGTGGCTCTCCCCTGAGGTTTCACCTTAAAACTAAATTTCTGGATCGTTATGTCATATGAATAATCTTACTCCAGGTAGGAGCCATATGAGTTTCTCCTCTTTTGATTAAGTGGGTTGGTTTAAATGGACTCACTGTATCGGTGCACGGGTGAGGAGCGTGTCTCATGGGTGTGTTAGGTGATAAATGTGGTTGCACTCACCTGTTCACTGCACCTGATATTGATGAGCAGAAAGGTAGGGTGAGCATGAGGCAAAACTGGTATGTACGTAAGACTAGGTTGAGTTAGTTAGGTTTAATAGGCAGATTAGTGGGGGATATTGCTCCTGTTAATTGTGTGTGTCCAAGGTTTTATGAAGTGAATGTGAAAGTGAAAGTGAAGTTGATGTGTTGGAATGAAGCTGTGTGGCATAGGTGCAGTTCAGCATTTGGATTTGTAATGTTTTGAAGAAAAATGGAGACACACCAATTAATACAATGTGTGGATGTGGATGGAAAGAAAAGACAGCCGAAACCAACTGCTAAGGCTTTGGAGAGTCACATTGAAAGGCTTCAAACAGAACCTCACACTAAGATTAATAAAATTAAAAATGTCATAAAGGTTATCAAAGAATTAAAGCAATCTGAGGATAATGTTTCCACTGTTCAGGCTCAGTTAGAGAATTTGTCTGTGTTGCTTAATGAGGCAACTCATCTGCATGAAACCTTGCTTCCTTTGCTTCCTCAAGAAGAGCAAGAAAAATAAATTGCTTGGTTCATAAGTGTGCGAGCACATAATACTGAGTTTATGGAAGAGATAAAGAAATGGCTTCATGATGCAAAGGGAAACCCTCAGAGTAAAAGTCTGGTGTCTGAGCTTGATTTGCCACATTTAAATCCACCTGGTGTTGAGTCTTCTGATGTATTACCTGCTGGAAATGGTTCTGGTGCTTCTAGGCACGCCGGGAATGTTGGTAAAGGTGCTGCGATAGATGATGTTAATCAAAGTGATAGCATCTCTAATGTTGGAAACAGAAGTTGTTGGAAAAGCAAATCATCACTCATGCGGATACTCCTTGGCACCAGCGGCGGTCTCGAGGCTGGAGCCGAAAAACAACTCCCTGATAACGACTGTGTTTAGTCTGTTCCCTCCCATTCCATGCAAGGCCACCTGGGTTGGCTGGAAGACTGTTTACTTAGCCTAGCAGGGCAAAGGACACTGTCTCGGCTGAACTATGGACACGCACACACATACACTTACACTGATAAGCACACACTCATCCCCCTCCCTTTCCAAACGCCTTCGATGCTTGTTTCCTGCGGGGGAACACGGTGGGTCTGTGTGCAGCGCTGGAATGGTAGCGCTGTGCAGGGCAGCTGCTGTGTTCGCTTCGTATTACTCCTCACCCCCCACCCAATCCGGTGGCTTGTCATGTCTTTCACAAAGTTGTGCTGTGGACATTTATGTGCTTTTTGTGCAGAGGAGTTTTTTTGTTTCCTGTTCTCGTGCTGTCCTACCATGGACGCACAGCATGAGTAGAGGTCTCTTTTTTTCCTCTTGTACTTTCCCACTGTAGTGTATATTTCAGTGTTTTTCTGTAATGCTACCGATCTCCGACTTGTATCCCCATGTAATGTCTGTGTTGTGTGTGTAAGGTCGGGGGGGTCCCATTTCACTGCAGGGCAACCTGCGTGTGGCGAATAAAGCTTTGATTGATTGATTGGCTCAATGGTTTCATCTGCCTTGCCAATACGCTTAATGGCAGAGGCTGACATGGTTGCCCT
Source organism: Simochromis diagramma (assembly GCF_900408965.1). Taxonomy (NCBI): domain Eukaryota; kingdom Metazoa; phylum Chordata; class Actinopteri; order Cichliformes; family Cichlidae; genus Simochromis; species Simochromis diagramma. Next base: position 29,365 of record NW_024387510.1, on the reverse strand, counting down.
TCTTGTTCGACAGAGGTTGTTGAAAGAAAAGCATGCTTTGGAAGAACAAGAAATACAGCTTAAGAAAAGAAAGGAGCTGCTTGACTTAGAAACTGAAATAGCAGCCTTGGCAGCAAAGGTGAATGTTTTAAAAGCTTCTGAATTGTCCCAAGTCTCAAGTGCTGTTAATGGTAAATCTGATGGAATGAATTCGTATTTAGAACGAGAACAGGAGAGTTTAGGCGTTTTAAATCCTAATGCTCCGATGTTCAAACCTGTGTTACCAGAGCGACCATATCAGGGTGTTGATGCAAGTGATCATCAAGCGCAGGTATTGGATGTAAGGCCCAAGGTTAAAAATATTTCTCAGCCTAAGATGCCAGGTGCAGTTTCAACTACTCAGATGATGTGGCAGTCTCACGCACGATCAAAACATCTTACACATACAGAGCAAGGTGGTGAGGGTCATGATCATCTAGTCACAGTTTTGAAGGAACAAAATGAAATTACAACTTTATTGGCTGAGCAGCAGTCTCTGTTTTTGCTACCAAGGCGTGGCATTCAGTTCTTTGATGGTGATCATTTGCAATATCAAACCTTTATGAGAGCTTTTGAGCACATGGTGGAGAGTCAAGCTCACAGTGCTAAGGATTGTTTATATTTTCTCGAGCAATACACTAGAGGCCATCCAAGAGAAATGGTCAGAAGCTGTCAGTATATGCCTGTTGAGTATGGATATGCTAAAGCTAAATCTTTGCTCCAGGAGAACTTTGGCAATTCGCTGAGAATTGCTGCTGCCTGCATTGAAAGGGTCAGTAAACGGCCTCCTATAAAATCTGATGATGTGAAGGCTTTGCAGGAATATGGGTTTTTATTAAGGCAATGTTGTAATGCAATGGGAGACGTTGAGTCCTTGCATGAGTTGGATGTCTCTGCTAATATGCAAGCAGTTATAAAAAAGTTGCCTTATAAGCTCAGGGATAAGTGGAGGAATGTTGTCTGCGATCTGCAGGAAAGATTTCAACGTAAAGTGTTTTTTTGCGACGTTGTTGAGTTTGTCGAAAGGCAAGTTAAGATCGCAAGTGACCCATTGTTTGGAGATATACAGGATCCTCCAACAGCCATCAGAAAAGAGGCGAGGAATGATAAGTCTCAGTTTTACCCTAAGGCTAAGCGGAGTAGTTTTGCTACTACAATGACCAAGGTGGAAGGGAAGATTGAGCCAGCATTGAGGCGAGAGAGTGGTTCAGTTGTGACCAAGGTTTGCTTGTTTTGTGGAGCAGGGCATATGTTGGATTTGTGTCCTTCATTTGAAAGAAAGTTGCACTGTGAAAGATTATCTTTTTTGAAAGAGAATGGTGTGTGTTATGGTTGTCTGCGCATTGGGCACAGAAGCAGGGACTGTAGGAAACGTCTCTTGTGTAAAGTTTGTAATCAGAAACACCCCACACTCTTACATATTCACTCCAAGCAGAGGGAAAGTGTTTCAGTGCAAACTATAGGAGGGAGAGAACCACCAGATGAAGGTCCTTCATGTGCTGTGCAAAGCAGTGGTGTTACTGGGGCCGGTGAGCAAAATAGTGCTCTGTCCATAATACCAGTTAGAGTGAAGTCCAAGAAAGGTAATCAGTCACTGATAACCTATGCTTTTCTAGATCCTGGGAGCTCAGCTTCATTTTGTACTGAAGGGCTCATGAATAGGCTGAATCTTTCAGGAAGGAAAACTGGCATTCTTTTGCGGACAATGGGTCAGGAGAAAATGGTCAGTAGTTACGGGGTTTCAGGTTTGGAAGTAGCCGGTTTGGATTTAGATCACTACTGTGACTTGCCTGACTTATTTACTCAGAAAAGCATGCCTGTTCATCAATGTAATATTCCTCGACAGGAAGATCTCGATAGATGGCCACATTTGCGCCATATTAACATACTGGAGATAAATTCCGGGGTAGACCTGTTGATCGGGACCAATGTGCCCAAGGCTTTAGAGCCATGGGATGTTGTTAGAAGTCAGGATGGAGGTCCCTATGCAGTAAAAACTATGCTGGGTTGGACAGTGAATTGTCCTCTCAGAGAGGATTGTAATACTGACATTTTTGATGTGAGTGTCAATAGGATTTCCGTAGCAAGATTGGATGAGCTGTGGGAACGTCAAATGAAGACTGACTTTCCAGAATGTATTCAGGATGAGCAGTTTGCTTTGTCTAGAGAAGATCAGCAGTTTATGAAGTCAGTGATGGACTCTTTTAAGTTGGTTGATGGTCATTACACCATTGGTTTACCTTTTAGGTGCAGTCAGGTAGAAATGCCAAATAATAGGAAGGCTGTAGAACAGCGAGCTATGAGCCTTAAACAGAAGTTTATGAAGGATGATTCCTGGTTAACAGGGCCAAAGTTTCTTGCTGAACCAGAAATTAATTGTCCAGTGAACCTTGATTTTGGAAAGATCTCTTCAAATGATCCAGAGATTAAAATGGCCACTTTAGTTAATGCTGTTGATGCAAATGAATACAAAGATGGTGCAATGAAGTTCATCACTTATTTTTCTTCTTGGCATCGTCTGAAAAGGATGGTTGCATGGATTCTTAGATTCAAGAGTTTGCTGCTAGAACTTAGTAATAAGGATAAGGAGAAACAGCTGAAAGAGAGCTTTAAGTCTAGTGTGACCAAAGAAAATATTGAGGAAAAGCTTAAAAGAGAGTTGCAGACTGTCAAGGACCATGCTGCTAAAGGATTTCTCTCGGTAGAAGAACTTGACAAGGCAGAGAATGCAGTTCTTTGCTTTTGTCAAAGGAGGAGATATTCAGATGAGATCAGTAGACTGCAGAGGGGTGAAAAGGTGAAGAAGAGTAGCGAGCTCTATAGGCTTAATCCTAAGCTTGAGAATGGTGTGTTGAGAATGGGAGGTAGGCTTAGTAGAGCAGCTATGCCTGAAGATGCAAGGCATCCCACTATTATAGCTAAGGGTCTTCATATTTCTGACCTTGTGCTTCAACATGTACATCAGAAAACAGGGCATGGTGGACGTAACCACATGCTGTTCGAATTGCGGCAAAGGTATTAGATTCCAGGTGCAAGCATTGCCATAAGAAGGATTTTGGCTAAATGCGTTGTGTGTCGCAGACTTCATGCAGCACCGGGATATCAGATGATGGCAGACCTTCCACAAGATATATAAAAAATAAAAAACATTAATGTTACTAAAATCAATGGATAATTATGTCAAAGTATTCTGATCTCAATATTTTTCCAAAATAATCATTTTGATCCTACTTGTGCAGACCTAGTTTGCAATGATAAAAACAACATTCTTTTTGTCCAAATTATTGCAGTTATTTATTTTGAAACAGACAAAGCAAAAATGAATTGCGCCTTAAAATTGCAGTTTGTCTGAACACAGGCAGATGGCGCTAATTCTGACATACTACCTGGACTAATGGACTAATCTCTTCCAATCCCACGAGCCCCTTGGCAGCCAAAAGGACTTATAGTATTGAAAGATACAGGCAAGAAACTGTCAAAATGTGTTTTCCAGTGTTTCTGGGTTTTTTTTTCATGTGTAATATATCTGTTTATATTGGTAAACCGATTGTAGATAATAGACTTTACAAAAGGCTTATATATAAAATAAAGAAATAACTTGTGTCGCAAGTATCTTTATGATTCCATGATATTGTGTCTACATTTTATTCAACTGGGTCTTTTCTGCCCACTATCGTTATGCTACTGCTATATTATTCTTCAATTTCTGCTGGTCCCTTGGTCAGCTCACTCTTCAAAAACACATTTCTAATGTAAATGAGACTATTCACCCGAATAAATAAAAGACATCTAAATGTTGACAAATCATTTACAACAGCTTAAATATTTCTGGCAAGTACTGTAAATTACTTTTTGGCAATAACACAGAGAGCTTCAACTGAGAGACATGAAAGGCAGGATGAACTTTTTACAGAAGCAAAGGAAAAAATGTAAAAAAAAGAAAGTATTTGTTCATTTTATACATGTTCAATCATATCTAAGATGTGAGTCAAGACATAACATGTTTTATATGAGTGATTTGCAAAATGTAACTATTTAGATGGTAAAGATTTTGCCTTTGTTAATTAATCTGCTATAATGTGTGTTTCTGTGTATCAACAGATGTCTGTCTGTACAAGCTCAAAGCTTTCTGTGATTGCTGTTGTCGGCGTGCTGATCATTATGTTTGCATTCTATTTCGGGGATTTGTGGACAAGTGCGCTAGCCTACAAAAAACAAAGGTAAAGTATTCCTGTATCCTGATGTGTGTGTGTTTTCTTTTCTTGGCAAATAGACTGAAGCAACTGAGTGAGAAGGATAAAGTGATGTCCGTCCCTGTGTCTGTCCCCGTGTGGTAGCCCTGTGACAGACTGGCGACCTGTCCAGGGTGTACCCCGCCTCTCGCCCTTTGACAGCTGGGATAGGCTCCAGTGCCCTCCGCGACCCTGAAAAGGATAAGCAGAAGCAAATGGATGGATATTTGATAGTGCCTTTGGCTACGTTCACACTGCAGGCGAAAGCGCATCAAATCCGATTTTTTTTTTTTGACCCTATGCGACCCATATCCGATCATGGTATGACAGTGTGAACGGCACAAATCCGATATTTTCAAATCCGATCTGGGTCACTTTCGTATGTGGTACTGAATCCGATACATATCCGATGTTTCAGAAAGCGACTGCTGTTTGAACGGTCATGTCGCATTAAATCCGTCTTTTACGTCACTGACACAAGACAGACGCCAATTATCACCGCCGGAGAAGACATCGCGAACGCTTCCTGGCCATCCGGTGAAACTGCTGGGAAGACAACGTTGGAGAAACGTTAACATTTTATTTGTTCTGTATAATCTGCAAATTCTGACAGAAATCTGCAACTATCCTTTGAAGCACTGCTCCTCTCTAAAACAGCAATAAGGATAATTATTAGGTTATCTACATTATTATGTAAATAACAAAATAACTTAAAGCAAAAATTGGGAAACGTGAAGTCCAAAGTCTCTATATTAAGGGCCATCAGTCAAACAATATTGTTTGCTCTGGGTCTAAACAGAGCAAGTTGTGTGTGACATCTTCTTTTGTGCATGCGGGCCGCTTTGAGCGTTCATACTAGAGCACGTTTGCTGTCGCATTTTATTTGTAGTGTGAACAAGCAGACAAAAAAATTGGATTTGATCAAAAAATCGGAATTGAGCATTAAGACCTGAAGTGTGAATGTAGCCTTAGTCACGATCATTGTAGAGAGAACTGCATATATGTTTAGAAATGTTCTGGGAGATTCGTGAATGATCTCTAATTAATTTTATTCAACATTTGTACACTTACTGTTTCCGGTCAATAATGACCAATCACTAGAAATGAATGGTGGAGACAACAATTACTGTAAATAACTGAGTTCAGATGGCCGTAAACACACACACACACACATACGCACACACACACACAATGGATTCCCTAGCAACTACTCTGGAAATGTTTGCCCAATAGAGCCTCACTTCCATGAGAACAACTCCTCTGTTGGCAGTATCATTGTATCATTGAACATTTCTCGTAGATTTGGTGTACAATGCTTTATTTGAGGCCTTGCTCACAGGTCACCAGGTGTCAGCACCATGACAAGCCGATATATAACCTAAGTGAGGCTCTTTACTACTTATTTGATCACTACACTGGTGAGGAGGAGAGAGGCCAGGAAATTGATGGTGGGGATGCATTAGAGGAGAAATTGTCTGCATCTGAAGGTGGCACGGAATATAATCCATGCAATCTAGACCAAGAAATGACTGATGAGAAATAATCCAATGATGAAAAGGATGGCCATGCTGAGGCTGCCATAAGGATCACATTACATAAGGATATACTTTCTTTTATACTTGACTGTAGTAGTTCATTTAAATGTTGATGTTGAATTGTGACTCTTCAGGACTTCCATATTACAGGCACTCTTCAGGATCTCTAAGTTATAAGTCATCTTTGCCCACACAACACCGTTTACCTGGTCCATGCACTTGTCCTGATGGCTCTAGAATCCTCAAAGACCACATCCCACAAGACCAGTATGAGGAATTAATGCAGCGACGAGCTAAAGAGTTCCAGCAATACAAAGCCAGGTAGGAGATGGATGTATGAGTGGGAGCTTTCCGGGAACTGTTAGACTCACAGTTCAGTAATAAAATAATTTAAAGTGTGTGTGTGTGTTACTGAGTACTCAAAATTCTTTTGTGTAATTTTTCCCAATTCCATCTCCTCAACAGGACTAATTCAATACTATCCAAGCTACTTTTTGCTTTGCCTAATTCTCCTCTGCAGTATCCTATCCAGGGCGTTATAGTACGACCCTTGACTGCAACTGCAATACCAGGTGTGTTAAGCTCAATATATGCTTCAGTCACCAATGTTTCAGTTTTTATGTTCCTATAAAAATATAAATGCAAATAGAATAGGAAGGCAACAAGGCCATGGTTCACAGTTGTTTATGAAGATACTGTTAATATGAAAGTGATCATAGTACTTTTTATAAAATTATGCTGTCAGTAGTCTGATCGAATTGGTCCCAATCATGTCACTGGGACACAAAAACAGCGCAAAAAGCTTAATATTTTCAAAAGTACAAAAGTAATGACACCAAAAGATATAGCAGGTAAGAACAGAAATGGCAGAATTTTTAAAATTTGAATGGTGAAAATAGCCTGAGAACTGTGGGAGTAGTCAAAGGACAAAGAACGGAGCAACTAGAATAATAAGAAGATTAAAAATATAGGGAAACAGGAACACAATAGGTTGAATGCCTATGGCTTTCACCCACTGAGAAAAACCTGAGTGAAAGATAGCTGAGGTGTCCTCAAGAACTCACCTGGCAACACTTGTGTAAAGTCAAAATATGATGTGAATATGTGTATTTCAGTAGAAGGACTAAGTGACACTGAAGGTAATTTTTGAATTTCAGGTTTACGTCTGCATGCTGAAGAAGGAAACAGCTATAAGGTTGGTCTGATATCACAGATTGGAAACAGGCAGACAGGCAGATCTCCCCCAGATCTGCCTGACTGAATGGTAGAGGTTGGCTGATTTATGAAAGATGGCTGCTGAATGTTTCTAAAGTTCAAAGATATGTGTGTTTAATTTGTATACTGTATACTAACTATCAAAAAAAGTTTGCCACACAAATTGCATTCATGTGTGGCAAACAAGGCTTGATATACAATCTACATAGTCAGTACTGGCTTTCATAACACATCGTTATTCAGTTTCAGTCAGTTTATTTTAGTAGACCCTATATTTCACCAGGTAACACTGGTATTGGCTAGTGATATATGTAAATATGTGCAAGTTATGCATGTACAGTAATTTAAAACTGACATGAAAATTTGCATTATTAACCAATTAACCAAGTATAATAAAGTTTAAGTTATTGTGTGTTACATACCTAGTAGAGTCAACAGATTCCCTGAATGTGAATTCAATAAGGAGAGATCATTAGATTTGATTTATTGATGAAAAGAATATAGGTAGGTGTTTTGCGGTTAGACTACGATGGCCTTTCTCAGCAGAAAGGAACCCCAGCTGTGAAAGGGATTAGAGCAGGAACCCCAAAATAACAAATACAGTTCTTCTGGCTGGGGAAAAGAATATGCACGTTAGGAGTAGAGATGGCACGATACCACTTTTTTATGTCCGATACCGATACCGATATCATAAATTTGGATATCTGCCGATACCGATATGAATCCGATATAGTGTTTTTTAATCAACAAAACTGTTTTTTTAAATATCTTGCTGCATTTTGTATAAGTTCATACTCAAGTTTAAAACAACAACTACACTAAAGCTATTCTCTTATACCTGTATGCAAAAAAAAATATTTCATAGTTCAGCAATACTGATCAATCTAATAAACTTAAACCTACACCATCCTCCCTATTCTGGTATTTTAAAGAGTACTTAGCATAAATATTAAGCAACCTAACTAATAGGGTTCCCACTCCCAGCAACAACAAAAATAAATAAATAAAAAATAGGGAACCACCCCTCACGCTCCACCTCATGATGCTTAATCGACGTAATCAACCTTAATTTGATGCAGTGTGAAAAAAAATGCACAGAAATCAATTATTTTTCAAGAAATATTAAATAGATTCAACATCTTTCTTCAACAAAATTGCAGACTGCACAGATGGTACCTTCCCAAAGGAAAAAGTACTATAGCTTACTAGGGTATATATATTAGACTTAATAGTTACTATATACACTAATTGACTTCTATTCATTTTACATCAGATTAAAACTTTGGGTGTCAGATTTGGATAATTATTTATTAAAAGCTAGACATTTTAAATGAGAATAAGAAAGAAAAGTATGTCTTTGTGCCCCCTTTTCCCTGTTAATGCCCTATCGGCCCCCCTGGCTAAACTTTGCTAGATCCGCCCCTGCACAGTTACCAGCCGTCAGCTACGTAGAAAAAGATCCTCGAGTAGAAAGTAATATTAAATACATTCTAACAACAGCTTATCAAGCTTAAACGTGCTGCTGTTGTTCAGCCGCTGGTTTCCTCTTTCTGGTGCAAAGTGGGCCAAAAACAAAGAAGAGAGACGGAGTCCCGACAGAAAAGCCGATCAGCTGATCGTTAAGCAGTTTCATGATTGAAGTAGCAGCGAGAAGAGGCAGTCGCTCCATATATCGCTTGTTAAGCTTAACGCAGGAATGCTTTACAAACATTCAGAGATGGACTTACACACTTGCTTTACTTCTCTCGGGATAACTTTGTCGGAGATGAAATGCCGGGTTGCTAGCGAAGCTCCAAATGCTATCCAGACCAGAGGCGGAGCCAGACATTTGAAACACCCGGGGCTTAGCCCAAAAGGGTAGTATGCATGTGGGATTTTTTTTTTTTCCCCTTTGGGGGGGGGTAGAAATGACTGAAAGATTAATTGGCTCTGTTTTGAGTTTTGTTCAAAAAAGAATGACTTCATATAGGGAAAAATATATATCACATGTGCAGGACACCTTAAACTAGTTTTTTAATTAAGCAGCAAGGCAGAACAAAATCAGGGCTGTATCAAGACACGAGGACTAAACTCCAATTCAACCAGACCCAGAACTGATCCAGAATTAAAACAGGACTACTTGGGACTTAACCAAGACAGAACCAGAATCAGAACTAGATGATAGTAGCACTAAAAATCATCATAGACTTGCGCTACATTTATTTTTTAATTTTACCAAAGTACAATATTTAGATTGAGAAAAGTTTATATAATTATTTAGCCTTGTTGTGCAAACAAGCCTGCATAACTTAATAAATATAGAATTTGAAAAATAACAAACCTAAAAAGAAATACTAAGTACTAGGTACATGAGTACCTATGATACGGTGATACTTTTGGCAAACGACCATTTGACTAACATGTGTGTCTCACCTGCTCTTGTTCATCTCTGTTCTGTCCTCATTCTCCTCTCTCTCCCTCTCTGTTCCTCTCTCTCTCCCTCTTTGTGCTGACAATCATCAAATATACAGTTGAAACCAGATATTTACAAACTCTTCAGATAAAAACACAAACACTTTTTTTAAATTGTAACATCAAATCAGACTAAATGTTTATTTTTTTTTAGATTGATAAATATAAAAAACATATTTGTTAACTATCTGTATTTCTTAATTGCAAATGGCACCAAATTGTATTCAAAATTGAGCCACATTTATGGAGCTCCACAGTTCTTTTCCTGGTGTTTTGGTTAATATCTCTTGATTTTCCCATGTCAAAGAAACAGGCTCTGTGTTTTGCCTTATATGCATCCACAGGTGTGCCACCAATTTACTCACATGGACTCTACTAACCTATCAGAAGCTTCTTCAGCTCAGAATGGAATCGTCTGGAGTTTCTTATTAATTAACAATAAACTTAGTGTACATGTACTCCTAAATTTGATGAAAGTGATAAAAATAGACAGCTCTGTCTCTCTTTATTCTGACATTTAACTAATTCAAAATATATTTCAATATTTATCTAAAACAAAAGTTTACTCTAAATTGATGTTGTACAGTAAAAATGTTTTATGTTTTCTCCCTAAAGTGTATGTAAATATCTGGTTACAAATGTGAATATCCTGCTGTGTACTGAAATCCCCCTTGTTTTGCATAGAAATATACTGAACAACATACAAAGCATAATATATAAAATAACATTTACCTGAGTTTTTTCTTTGAAAGAAGCCTCTAATGTCCATTCTTATGTTTCAGTACATAACTGAAACCGATTTAGTCGGGGAGGGTAAGAACTGAAAATATGAAATAAACACATGTAAGCTAAGACTCTCTAAAAATAAATAGCATTTATTCGGCTTTTCATTTCGCCATTTGTTGATTCACTTGAAGAGCAAGTAACGTAATATTGGTCAAGTGATCAGTTTGATATCAATCTTTCGTGATGCACCGTCATATTTACATTATTTGTACGGTACGAATGATTTGCTTTGGTACCTGGTCAAACTTAAGCTCTCCTTAGTATGGCTGGCTCCGTCTCTCCAACAGCGCACTCACGGGCAGCAGCTGCCCCGCCCCCTCGCTCAGTCGCTTAGTGCCTGAGCTTGGATCATACCAATATCAGGGGGGGATTCACGCACAGTCGTAAATTCCCACAGTGTGCACTATGTGCTTCGAATATTGTGTGTACTTTTTGTTTTATACAGTTGTCAGCCAGGCATCTAACTATGAAAAAATTACACTCCAAAATACCCCGGGCTTCTGACAAAACAACCCGGGCTTAAGCCCAGTAAGCCACCCCCACGCTCCGCCCCTGATCCAGACCACCACAGGTCCCGCATGCCACAGCCGCTCTATGTGATGCATACTGCTCCGAGTGCTAACGTTCTGAGGTGAGTTACGGCGTCTTGCAAGTTTTGTGAGGTGCTTTCGTGATATTTAATGGATCGGATTACATTTTTTATTTTTCTCCGATATCCGATCCAGTAATTTAGGTCAGTATCGGACCGATACCGATACGTAATATCGGATCGGTCCATCTCTAGTTAGGAGTAATGCATGTCACTGGCAGGGCATAGCAAGCATAAGTACAGAGAAGGGTGAAAAACTAGGAAAGTTCTGGTAGGAACCCAACCAGGGTTAAAGGAGAGCCTTTTAGCCAGAGGAACAGACCGCCCATCAGAATGGGTGCTGGCACTGGCGCCGGGCCTCCAATGGCCACGACAGACCAGTACAGTGTCTACCTCACTGCAGCCACAGCACCAATCAGTCTGTCGATCTCCTGCTCCCTTCTCCCCTAATTTGTGAACAAGACCTCAAGATATTTAAATTTCTCCACTTGGGGCAGGAACTCTTCCCTGACCCAGAGTGGGCACTCCACCCTTTTGTTCAGCTGACCGAACCACGTAACCATGGCATAGTTGTCAACTATGTATTCATAGTTGTCCTGCTGGTTTGTCAAAACCAGAAGCAATGACCAGATTTGTGATACGAGATGTATGACATGAGCAACAGAGTTGTTATAGCTCTTAGTTCTTGAGACTAGACCAGAATAAATAAAAATAAAGAAGCTTTGCATACTTGCATCTCCCACTAGTTTGCACTTTAACAAGACAGATGACACATCTTTGGGCTGTGTAATGTATCTGATATGCACTGAATCTTAAATAAAACTATACAGGGAGTGCAGAATTATTAGGCAAGTTGTATTTTTGAGGAATAATTTTATTATTGAACAACAACCATGTTCTCAATGAACCCAAAAAAGTCATTAATATCAAAGCTGAATGTTTGTGGAAGTAGTTTTTAGTTTGTTTTTAGTTTTAGCTATTTTAGGGGGATATCTGTGTGTGCAGGTGACTATTACTGTGCATAATTATTAGGCAACTTAACAAAAAACAAATATATACCCATTACAATTATTTATTTTTACCAGTGAAACCAATATAACATCTCCACATTCACAAATATACATTTCTGACATTCAAAAACAAAACAAAAACAAATCAGCGCCCAATATAGCCACCTTTCTTTGCAAGGACACTCAAAAGCCTGCCATCCATGGATTCTGTCAGTGTTTTGATCTGTTCACCATCAACATTGCGTGCAGCAGCAACCACAGCCTCCCAGACACTGTTCAGAGAGGTGTACTGTTTTCCCTCCTTGTAAATCTCACATTTGATGATGGACCACAGGTTCTCAATGGGGTTCAGATCAGGTGAACAAGGAGGCCATGTCATTAGTTTTTCTTCTTTTATACCCTTTCTTGCCAGCCACGCTGTGGAGTACTTGGACGCGTGTGATGGAGCATTGTCCTGCATGGAAATCATGTTTTTCTTGAAGGATGCAGACTTCTTCCTGTACCACTGCTTGAAGAAGGTGTCTTCCAGAAACTGGCAGTAGGACTGGGAGTTGAGCTTGACTCCATCCTCAACCCGAAAAGGCCCCACAAGCTCATCTTTGATGATACCAGCCCAAACCAGTACTCCACCTCCACCTTGCTGGCGTCTGAGTCGGACTGGAGCTCTCTGCCCTTTACCAATCCAGCCACGGGCCCATCCATCTGGCCCATCAAGACTCACTCTCATTTCATCAGTCCATAAAACCTTAGAAAAATCAGTCTTGAGATATTTCTTGGCCCAGTCTTGACGTTTCAGCTTGTGTGTCTTGTTCAGTGGTGGTCGTCTTTCAGCCTTTCTTACCTTGGCCATGTCTCTGAGTATTACACACCTTGTGCTTTTGGGCACTCCAGTGATGTTGCAGCTCTGAAATATGGCCAAACTGGTGGCAAGTGGCATCTTGGCAGCTGCACACTTGACTTTTCTCAGTTCATGGGCAGTTATTTTGCGCCTTGGTTTTTCCACACGCTTCTTGCGACCCTGTTGACTATTTTGAATAAAACGCTTGATTGTTCGATGATCACGCTTCAGAAGCTTTGCAATTTTGAGACTGCTGCATCCCTCTGCAAGATATCTCACTATTTTTGACTTTTCTGAGCCTGTCAAGTCCTTCTTTTGACCCATTTTGCCAAAGGAAAGGAAGTTGCCTAATAATTATGCACACCTGATATAGGGTGTTGATGTCATTAGACCACACCCCTTCTCATTACAGAGATGCACATCACCTAATATGCTTAATTGGTAGTAGGCTTTCGAGCCTATACAGCTTGGAGTAAGACAACATGCATGAAGAGGATGATGTGGACAAAATACTCATTTGCCTAATAATTCTGCACTCCCTGTATGAATGATGAAAAATATGTATTTGCGTCAGGTTCTCTAAAAGGCGGGACTAATGTCTAATGCCTTCTCACTTTAAAGCTTTCTTCTGGTTTAAAAAGACAGCTTAAGGGGTGGTGCAGTTTTGTGGAGATGGTAGTAATGTTGGTATTGCTAAAATTACTCAGAGCACTTTTAAGTTTATTCATGTGTTTCTATTCTAGGTTCTCTTAACTGTGTCTAATGGTGTCCTAACAACAGAAACTCCAACTGCAGAGGCCACTGTTCAAGGTGAGTTTCCAAGTCAAAGGTAAATTTATATATACACACTGGTACCAAATTAATATTGGGTTTTTTTTAAACCATATTATTAGCTTGCTTTTTTCTCTTTGTTTCATTGTTTTTTGTTCCAATGTCCCCGATAGAAGGGTCAACATTGTACAGAAAATGCTAATATTTATATAATTATTTTGGATGAAACGTTGAAGAGTGGAAGAAGTAAAAGCTGGGTGTAAGGTAAACTATATGCCAGGGGTGAACGTGATATTGATACACTGATCCATACCAGTACAGCATCTACAGCAACACATTGGGATATCATTCAAACTGGAGACGTTTATTTGAATGGTAACAAAGAGAGGGAAGGTACGGGATTGCACTTGTTGATCTGTGGGACCAACCCCTGAATACAGGAAGTTTGAAGTTATGAGTATTACCTCAGTGCAGACCTTGGATGGATGTGGTAGGTGAGGGGATTCCCCCAGTTTTAATTGCCTCTAAATTCTAAATACCTACCTAATTAAAATATGGGGGGGGGGGGGGGGGGGTTCCTTGCAGGCCCAGTATGTACAGCTGTTGCGGCTGTACCTCTTGTTCAGTGTTCTTGAAATATGACTGGGTTTAGTTTAGTTGCCTGGACTGTAAGACTCAAAGTTCTGAGTTCAATTTCTCTAGCCACACCTGATAGCCAGGGCTTTGCTCATGGGGGCTAGCTGGCCTCAGCCCAAAGAAGCCACAGTGGGATGCAAAAGTTTGGGCAACCTTGTTAATAGTTATTATTTTCCTGTATAAATCATTTGTTGCTACAATAAATGTCATGTCAGTTAAATGACATTCAGTTAAATATGTCATATATGAGACATACAGGGAGTGCAGAATTATTAGGCAAGTTGTATTTTTGAGGAATAATTTTATTATTGAACAACAACCATGTTCTCAATGAACCCAAAAAAGTCATTAATATCAAAGCTGAATGTTTTTGGAAGTAGTTTTTAGTTTGTTTTTAGTTTTAGCTATTTTAGGGGGATATCTGTGTGTGCAGGTGACTATTATTGTGCATAATTATTAGGCAACTTAACAAAAAACAAATATATACCCATTACAATTATTTATTTTTACCAGTGAAACCAATATAACATCTCCACATTCACAAATATACATTTCTGACATTCAAAAACAAAACAAAAACAAATCAGCGCCCAATATAGCCACCTTTCTTTGCAAGGACACTCAAAAGCCTGCCATCCATGGATTCTGTCAGTGTTTTGATCTGTTCACCATCAACATTGCGTGCAGCAGCAACCACAGCCTCCCAGACACTGTTCAGAGAGGTGTACTGTTTTCCCTCCTTGTAAATCTCACATTTGATGATGGACCACAGGTTCTCAATGGGGTTCAGATCAGGTGAACAAGGAGGCCATGTCATTAGTTTTTCTTCTTTTATACCCTTTCTTGCCAGCCACGCTGTGGAGTACTTGGACGCGTGTGATGGAGCATTGCTCCCAGGCCTCTGGTAGAGGACCCAAGCTTGAAGGATAAACCGCCCGCAGGGGCGTGCTGGGTATATGTATATATATATATATATATAGATCCGTCATCCTATTCATGTAGCCCCTTCCGCCGGGGTTACTTGCGTAGTAGCATTCCAACAACGCCCTGTTTTCGTCTCTTGCCCACCGATGCCTTCTTGTTCCAGTAGCCCACTTTTCGTCAGGGTGCCCTGGTTCCTCAACACCTGACGCGGACCTTGTTGATCCGGGCGACGTCCGAGCCGGCATGCCTTCATATTTATCTGTCTCGCTCATGTCTGCGGTAGGCTCGCTTACCATAGGGGGTCTAGCCTTAGGACCCTTACTGGATACAGACGCCCCAGGCAGGAATCGAACTTGCGATCCTGGGTTCCAAAGGCGTGTAGTCTAACCACTACGCTATCCAGCTGCTGGTGGTGGCTAACCATAGTGGTGGTAGACAAACAGAAGAAGACGGCCGTAGTGATCGATGTAGCGGTTCCGAATGACAGCAATATCAGGAAGAAGGAACACGAGAAGCTGGAGAAATACCAAGGGCTCAGAGAAGAGCTCGAGAGGATGTGGAGGGTGAAGGTAACGGTGGTCCCCGTGGTAATCGGAGCACTAGGTGCAGTGACTCCCAAGCTAGGCGAGTGGCTCCAGCAGATCCCGGGAATAACATCGGAGATCTCTGTCCAGAAGAGCGCAGTCCTGGGAACAGCTAAGATGCTGCGCAGGACCCTCAAGCTCCCAGGCCTCTGGTAGAGGACCCGAGCTTGAAGGATAAACCGCCCACAGGGGCGTGCTGGGTGTTTTTTTTTAATTTATATATATATATATATATAATGCAAGAGGGTGCAAGATGCTAGCAGGCAAGGCATACATGGAACGCCATAACCAAGTGGCCGGCATAGTGTACAGGAACATCTGTGCCGAGTATAACCTGGAAGTCCCGAGGTCAAAATGGGAGATGCCCCCAAGGGTGGTGGAGAATGACCGAGCTAAGATCCTGTGGGACTTCCAGATACAGACGGACAAAATGGTGGTGGCTAACCAACCGGACATAGTGGTGGTAGACAAGCAGAAGAAGACGGCCGTAGTGATCGATGTAGCGGTTCCGAATGACAGCAATATCAGGAAGAAGGAACACGAGAAGCTGGAGAAATACCAAGGGCTCAGAGAAGAGCTCAAGAGGATGTGGAGGGTGAAGGTAACGGTGGTCCCCGTGGTAATCGGAGCACTAGGTGTGGTGACTCCCAAGCTAGGCGAGTGGCTCCAGCAGATCCCGGGAACAACATCGGAGATCTCTGTCCAGAAGAGCGCAGTCCTGGGAACAGCTAAGATACTGCGCAGGACCCTCAAGCTCCCAGGCCTCTGGTAGAGGACCCGAGCTTGAAGGATAAACCGCCCGCAGGGGCGTGCTGGGTGTTTTTATATATATATATATATATATATATATATATATATATATATATATATATATATATATATATATTAGGGGTGCAACGATATTCGTATCGATATTGAACCGTTCGATACAGTGCTTTCGGTTCGGTACGCATATGTATCGAACAATACAACATTTGTAATTTATTTTATCAATTTTCCTTCTGACGATGCTGTCTGTGTTGAGCGCTCAGTGAATCTGTGTTCGACTACTCCGCCTAGGCTGCACTGTCGAGCGCAGATCCACTGAGCGCTCAACACAGACAGCATAGTCAGAAGGAAGAGCGCAGGGCAAGCTAGCGAGACAGAAGTTAAGCTCTACTTGCAACATTCAGATCTGGCGTTTGGAATTATTTTGGTTTTCATGTGACGTATGACCCTGAAGGTAAGCGAGTCATGGACTAAAGTAAAACAGTATGTTGGATGTGCCATGCAATGCTCAATTACATTGGTGTGAACTAGTGTGTTAGCGCAGTTAGCTCGTTAACGTGTTGGCCGTCTAGCCCCATGCACGGAGCGATCGGCGGTAGCTCGTTAACGGAGATTTGCCGTGTTGTGGCGTTAAGGTCATTTCAACGAGATTAACCTGAAAGCACTAGTGGGAACACAACGAATATGACTGCACATTTACGCCGACATCATCCTAGTGCAAAGACAAGTGGAAGCAGACAAAAAAAAGCAAGCATGCTACTAACTTTAGCCGAGTCATTTAGACAGCTGTTAGCACATGATTCTCCTTATGCTGCTGAGAATATAGCCCAGAAGAAGCGGATAGTATAGCTTTTATTTTGGAAAGAGCCATTTCTCTGTAATAAACTCTCTTTTCCAAAGATGAGTGATTCCTCAATCAGATACAGGGCTTGCAATATCGCTAGCCCGACGTCCCGGAGCTAGCGATTTTTTTCAGTCGGGCTACCAAAATCTATCTCTTCCCTGCCCGTCGGGCTATTGTAGGAAAAAATATATGTCAATGCTTTTGCATTCTTTCAGAAATGTAGCTGGGTAATTATGTCATTGGCATCGGTGAGCCACTGTCAATATGTGACATATTGAAGTCGCGTTTGAATTTGCGCTTGTTTTTTTGCTTTCACTTTGCAATCGTGCGAACTGTGTATAGAGAGCGACAGCACTGATCTGTGAGTGATGATAATTTGTGCACCAATTCCTCTGACATCGTCTTATTAATCGTTAGCTTACTATGCAAACATGACAAGTGAATTCTCCCGCAGCAAGCTTAAACATGTGAGAGGTTGATCGCGCAGAGAATCGCTGAGCTTATGTGAGTGAGCGTGTAAAAGCATATTCAGTTCTGCTGAGCCAAATAAGACAGGTCAGGGTGAAGAAGTGACAGCCAAAGAAAAGCTTACCACAAAACGGAGAAGTTATGACAAATCAGACTATAAGGCAAAAAGAAAGTGCAGCTTTATGGTTTCATGGACAAAATAATTTCTGTGGCTGCAATATGACGAGCTAAATAACCAGGGCTGCACATAAGTGGTCCGCAGGTGCGCATTCGCTGTCAAAATAAAAAACACGCACAAGGGTTAGGGTTAAATTTAAAAACTGTACTTTTGAGTTAAAATATATATTTATAATTTTAATAAATGACAAATTAAAAATGCATGAACATTTTTTTGTATCTAAAAAATATCGAACCGTGACACCAAAGTATCGAACCGAACCGAACCGTGAATTTTGTGTATCGTTGCACCCCTAATATATATATATATATATATATATATATATATATATATGTGTGTGTGTGTGTATGTATATATATGTATATATATATATACATATATAAATACAGAGACATATATAAATAAAATATACGAAAGGGATAAATAGAATAAATAGGAATAAGAATACAACGGAATTGCACATTTCAAGTATTGAAGTCTATTGCACCGTTGACTATTAACAAAAAGTATTGCACAAAAAGTATTGCACAGTGAAGTAAAGAGGCACTACAGCTTAGTTGTTCCCCCCTCCTTTGTCCTCCTGTTTCCCCACCCTCTCCCCTCCAGAGAGTTTAATGGCGTGTGGGACAAAGGAGTTTTTAAGTCTGTTGGTTCTTGTCTTTGGGAGAAGCAACCTGTCACTGAACAGACTCCCCTGGTTGTTTATGGCTGTGTGCAGAGGATGCCCAGCATTGTCCATAATGTCCAGCAGTTTTTTAGTGTCCTTTTCTCTGCCACTGTCACCAGAGTGTTCAGCTTCATGCCGACCACATAGCCAGCCTTCCTGATCAGTTTTTCCAGCCTGGATGAGTCCTTCTTTGCTGTGCTGCTCCCCCAGCACACCACAGCATAGAAAAGTACTCCAGCAACCACTGACTGGTAAAACATCCTCAGGAGCTTCCTGCAGATGTCAAAAGACCTCACCCTCCTGAGGAAGTACAGTCGGCTTTGGGCTTTTTTATATAGGTGCGTGACCAGTCCAGTTTGTTGTCCACCCACAGCCTGAGGTACTTGTACTTGTTGACCACCTTGACCACCTGACGTACTGTGGTCTGTCAGTGAGGTAGTCAGAAATCCAAGCGACCAGGCAGGGGTCCACTTGCATCCTGTTCAGTTTTTCCTGGAGCATACAGGGCCAGATGGTATTAACCCTTTTAAGCCGGTCAGAGCGGGCACGCTCCATTTTGCTACTATTATTTTTAAATCCCGGTAGCACTGCAACCACGTAAGCTAGCGCAATAATTTCTTTTGCATATGAAATCGGAGGAGTTGTACTTACATCTTATACCATCAGCTTGTCCTAAGTCACAGTTTCCTTCCACATATAGCTTTGCAAAAACTGCATAAAAAGCACTTGCAGCAAGAAAAACATAATATTCCAGAAACACGCTTTGCCAATCCTGTTTGTAACAATTCCTACGTCCATCAGTGCGAACTATTGCATGTCCGCCATGTCCTGCCCGAAACTGGAAGTGACGTCATTTTGCGGAAATGTAGTTTTTTACCATCAGGGCCTTATGAGCCTATACTGGTGTTATGTTTGACTTTCTGTGTCATTTCTGGGATGCTTAGGACTCATATTGCACTGCTGGAAATAGTTTATTTTGATGCACATGCTGTTTTTTTGCAAATTTGCATCATAATATTTATTTTCCTGCAGTATATAAAAATTGGTGTATTTCAAAAATAAAACTATGAAGACACTTAAAATGAATTTCCTGTGGTGGGTAACTATTTTGTGCAACTTTTTTGTATTTACAGTTTTGAGGGATAAGCCTCTTAAATTTCTCTAACTAGAAATATATGTTAAAAAAACAAAAATGATTTTACATTTTTTTGTAGTTTATTGCACTTTTTTGCAATTTATGTAATTACTATGCACTTAATGCATACATATTATTGAAATTTGGGCTATAATGGTTATATTGATGTATATCAACTTGAAATGCTCCCAAAAATGGCACTACAGCATGTAAAAATATAATATAAGCTCTGGCGGACTTGGTTCTATGGTAGGTCTTAAAGGGTTAAAGGCACTGGAAAAGTCAAGAAACAGGATCCTGACCGTGCCTTTTCCCTTGTCCAGGTGTGAGTGGGCTCTATGTAGGAGGTACAGGATGGCATCCTCCACTCCAACATCCGCCTTGTATGCGAACTGTAGTGGGTCCTGGGCATGTTGTACCTGTGGTTGGAGGAGGTTGAGGAAGAGCTTGAAGACTCGTTGTAGCGGCTCCCCAAGTTCAGCAGCACATGCCTTTAGCATCCCAGGACACACCTTGTCTGGGCCTGCTGCCTTCCTGGGGCGAAGCTTCCTCAGTTGCCTCCTGACCTGATCCACTGTGACACTGGGAGATGATTGGAAGGAGGGGGGGGGGGGGGGGATGTCCTGCTGTTGAGAGAGGGGCTGGAGAAGGGGGGGGGGGGGGGGGGTCATAGTGTCAGGAAGGGGGGGAAGCGAGGGAGGTAGGTAGAGTGGGGAGAGGGCTCTGTAGTAAAGGTGAGGGTGGGGGGTTGTGGGCTGGTCAAACCTTTTGAAGAAGTTGTTGAGTTCGTTTGCCTTCTTCACAGTCCCCCCCAGTGTGCTGTTCCTGGTGTTGTGGCCTGTGATGGTTTTCACACCATTCCAGACCTCCCTCATATTGTTCCTCTCCAACTTCTGCTCCACCTTCCTCCTGTAGGTGTCCTTTGCTTCCCTCAGGCAGCATTTCACCTCCCGCTGTGCTGCTTTCATCTCCTCCTTCACTTTGCTCCTGAAAGCCTTCTTCTTCATGTTGAGGACAGCTTTGACCTCCTGTGTTACCCACGGTTTGTTATTAGGATAACACCGTACCGTCTTAGCAGGGGCGACCGTGTCCACACAAAAGTTGAGGTAGTCTGTCAGACAGTGTGTCGCCCCCTCTATGTCCTCACCATGTGGGCTCAGAAGCACATCCCAGTCTGTGCATCCTCCTTTTCTGGGGTCCATCTCCTGATGGAGCGTGTTGTGACAGGCTGCCTTTGGACGAGGGGTGTGTATTGTGGCTGTAGGTAAACCAGGTTGTGGTCTGACTTCCCTAGTGGGGGGAGGGGGGTGGCTCTGTATGCATCTCTCACATTGGCATACAGTAGGTTGTACAATGAGTAATGGCACGGTGAAGACAATGGGCTTTTTTGTTGTGTTAATTACAATTTTATGAAATGAAGCACATGAAGAATAAGCACTGCCCTAAGCCACAGTCAGGGATGTCGATGGGATAAGAATATTGCTTCCACGTAATTAGCTTTAATATTGTATTGTATAGGAGGGAGTCTGCCACTATGAGAATTCAAATCCAAATACAGTGTCACGTTCTGATGTTGAGCCATCTTTTCCAATTGTGTCAGCAAATGTAGGCATTAGACATTTTTAAGTAGTCAAAATAAGGAACCAATTCAAAAGGTGTGGATGTAGACCTGCAAGTTCGACAGATATGCTCAAAGGTAAGATACACTTTTCTGAACACCAAATATGCAACAGGAGTGACATTCATGAATTAAACAGTGTAGAAAAGATCAACCGCAGCTCAATCTTACGTCAGCAACACAAGATGTCTGCGATTTTCTGTATCAATGTCCATGTCCATGACCCATGCTGGACATGGGCATGGCCTTTGCCATTGGGGAATGATTTACCAGCTTAAGCCCACGACCACGACCAGTGGAATCTAGAATCAAAACATTGGTTTGTTTTAAGATTATTGGTATTATTCACTTTGCCTATCAGTGGTTTCAGTGTGGTGGCCTATCAGTGTAAATTCTAGCTGTAAACATCTCAACATTCACCATCTCAACATTATAAATTCATCTATTTGTTTTGTTTTGGGGTTTTTTGCTTATTCAGGGTTATGGGGGCGCTGAAGCATATTCCAGCTGTCAAGTGCAAAAGGTGGGCTATACCTTTGACAGGTCACTAGTGTACCACTGGGCTAACACTTAAAGACAACCATTTACGCTCACATTCATGCCTAAAACCAATTTACAATTGTGAAATCCTAAACATGAAAACTTAATTAACACTGATGGATATCAAGAACTCTTGCTTGGAGCAACAGTGCTGACCATCACATCCTTGGATACCTGTAGCTTAGGGGGCAGAGCAGGTCATCACCTTATCCGTAGATTGATGGTTCAAGCCCTTGCTGCTCTGGTCTCCAGTCAGCATGTATCCTTGAGCAATAACTAAACCCTGTTGCTCACATCAGAGTACGACTGTGGGTCAGTGTTAGATAAAAAGCACTTAGGTGTACAAAAACTAGGTCTGAATTAGTGGGTGTTTTAAGTGCTCGAGTAAAGCCAAAAAACCCTATATGAGAATCAGTCATATTATTGCAATGCATTATACAATTTTATATGCTTAGCACGTAATTAAAACAAGACTCAAACTCCTAACAAAACTAGGGACTGAAGTTAGGGGTTTGGGTTGAGTCAGGTGTGTCCAACTCCAGGTCTTGAGGCCCAGTGTCCTGCAGGTTTTAGATCTCACCCTGGGTCTACACACCTGAATCAAATGATTAGCTCATTACCAGACCTCTGGAGAACTTCAAGAAATGTTGAGTAGGTAATTTAGCCATTTAAATCAGCTGTGTTGGACCAAGGAACAATCTAAAACCTGCAGGACACTGGCCCTTGAGGCCTGGAGTTTGACACCCCTGGGTTAAAGTTAACCACCACCCCTTTTATGACATTATTTTTTTAAATGTAGTTCTCAAAAAGCTTGTTTTTGCCCAACTCTTCTATTACATTTCATAATTCTAGTACCAGACATTTCCTTTAGGATCACTCTTACTAGACTGAAAATGTTCTGGATCGACATACAGAATAATTAGGCTTGACAGGCTTGCAACAGTAAATGGGGCACGGTGACAATGAAGACAGAAAATGAGGAATCTAAGGGAGGGGCATTTCACTATTGAGTAAAATGCCCCTCCCTTTGATTCCTCATTCCTCCTGCAAAAAGCAGGTTGACTATTCTAAGTGCAGACATATCTAGCTGTATTGCATGCCCTGTTAGTTAGCTATGAAGTGAAAATGAGTACACTACTCTGTGGAATTCAGCCTGACAAGTATGTGCAAATGGAGTGAATCCTTTCAACTATACCCCTGGTAACAGTTCCCTCTCCTTTTTTGGTCTCCTTTTTCCTTCTCCCAAAGTGACACTCAACATCTGTAGCCACTGTGACACAATCTGCAAGTAATCCATAACCATAAATTCGATGACATCTCATCAGGGTGGTGAGGGAAGGGGAAGGGGGTTTACATCCCTGCCAACACAGGAGTAATATAACCGTCCACCAGCCAAGCATCCCCAGCACCTCCAGAACCTTGAAATTAGAACAACCGCACAGGGGATATCATCTGCACATACTTTTTTTCTTCTTTATCCTCTCTGACACACATTCACAGAGGCATACTGTAGTGGATTAGACATACTGTATGTATCATTTTGTCTGCTAATACATCAAGCTAATTTGTGAGTTTATTAAAAATCCGATACGGGCTGGTCAATGTCCTTTGTCACTAGTATTATGAAGGTTCTTCCGTGACCAGGCCTTGTGAATATATCACTGTCTACTAAAATCAATTCCGGCATGATGTGGGGGATGTGTTTTATTCAGTCCCTTCAGCTTCAGAGGTCACTGTCTTTAATCCTCTAATGAAAAAAAGTCTCATCCTATTTAACATTTGAAAGAAAAAACATGATTTTGACCTTCATCCTTAATTTGGATGGTCAAACTAGTGGATGCAGATGTGACTTAATATTTGCAGACCTCTGATAGATAAACCAGTTTATCAATGCTAGTTTCGCTGATCCAGGGAGTCTCGATGTTTGCCATGTTTTCCACATATGTTTAATGTCAGATAACTGTTTGGGTTCAGATAGAAGTCTGGGAGATAGGAGGTTTCTTCAGGAATCTTTATGTGGGTGGCACTTGATAAAGTGATTGTGCAACTACAGCCTGATTTGATGGGCTGTAGGGTATGGTAGCAACTGCTAGCTAACATTAGCAAGCTTTTAGCTATATAATTGACATTACTAAATCAGATTAAAGATGGAAGATCAGGCTCTTGCTGCTGGCTGGAGCTGGCAGATGCTGAGCTTTAATATCAACCTGGGTTTTTTGTTACCTCTGTGTTAGCATGCTATTGTGTAATGTGGCGTTATGCTATTTTCTGTCCTGAATGCAGTTTGCACTTTGGCACAATGCTTTCACCCTTTTGGGCAATAAAAATAACAGTAATATCAATATCTCCCCTTCTCAGAAGTTGTAGAACCCTCCAACCTTTCCCTCCACCCTGCACACAAACGGAAATCTGCTAAATCAGCTGATAGTAGCAGAAGTGCTTGTTAAGAAACTTTGTAATACAAGTATTGACATGATTGCAACTGTTATGTGATTACTTAATTTAGTATAATAATACGATTGGTTACTGTGTGATGCATTACTTGGTACAGTAACATGTTACACCAAACACTAACTGCTTTCTTGTGTTCCCTTTTTTTCCTGTTTGTCTTGTCAGAGGTAATCACCCAGAGATAATCGACTTTCTGCTAAAAATGTTTGTACAATAAGGTGTTTGATATTGTTTTTAAGGATCTTCAGTAGAGTAGTGCAAAGTGCTGTTTAGCCTGTAGACCAGTGGTCCCCAACCCCCGGGCCTCGGACTGGTACCGGTCCGTGAGTCGTTTGGTACCGGGCCGCGAGAGTTGAGGCTCAGGTATGAAATGTATTTTTTTTCAGGGTTTTTATCGGTTTTCAGCATTATTTTGTTATTGTTTTTATAGTTAACTTGGTTTTCCTGAGTCTTTTCACGTGTGTTATGAATAAATCTTCTTTTTTTCGGTACCGGTACTAGTTTTATTTTGTTGTATTTATCCGCGACACCTTAAATGCTGGTCCGTGAAAATAATGTCGGGCATAAACCGGTCCGTGGCGCAAAAAAGGTTGGGGACCGCTGCTGTAGACCACAGGTGTTGAACTCCAGGCCTCGGGGGCTGGTGTCCTGCAGGTTTTAGATGTATCCTTGATCCAACACAGCTGATTTAAATGGCTAAATTACCTCCTCAACTCTTGAAGTTCTCCAGAGGCCTGGTAATAAACTATTCATTTAATTCAGGTGTGTTCACCCAGGGTGAGATCTAAAACCTGCAGGACATCGGCCCTCGAAGCCTGGAGTTCGACATCCCTGCTCTATACAGTCACCCCAACCTGAAACCATCATGCCAAATTTTCTTTCCGTCATGAAGTACTTCAACGTGAGGGATTGTTTTTTTTTTTTTTTTTTTTACACAAATATAACTACTAAAAAAAAAAAATAAATAAAACCCACTTATGATATTATTGCACTGCAAACAACTTTTTTGATATAACACACTTGCCTCAAATACTGACACGAAGCGCATGAAACACTCTAGCAATAATGGAAGCTTTAGTTTCATTCAGTTTTCCTGGATTTTGTTTTCTTGTGCAATGTACCGTTAATGTAACCAAGACCACATAACTTGATAATCTATTGATTTTACATGCAATCAGACATATATAGTATCTACATAGATTGACGTTTTTCAGTGCTAGACACAGTGTACTGTACAACCCATTAATTAAGTTTAAAAAAAAGCAACATTCTGGCAAGTTTTGAGAGTTCATCCCTGTATAAAACTCCCACTCTTAGATTTCCTTTGTCCGGTAATGTGTTTGAAGTCTTTTATGATATCATCGGGTTCATGGCTGTAGCTTGCTCCAAGAGCTATCTCTATGGTAAATAGCCTGTGATAACCATCCTTATTATGTCTGATGCTGCCAAGTTGTCACCATCTATGAAATAACACCACTATTAGCAGCTAATGGTGAGCTCCACAAAAGACAGATTTCAAGTAAAGACACTATTAATTTTCAGGGGGTCAAAGACAATAAGTGCATGTGTGTGTGTGTCTGTGTACGTGTGTATGTGTGTGTGTGTGTGTGGCTGTACAGTATGAGCAAGTATAATGGTGCCATTTAATAACAATTGAGGTCACTGGAGGACTTCTGAGCAACTGAGAGCGCTGTGCTAAAGACATCACATCAGTTCAAAAGATTAGCGTAAGCATAGATGGATGGTTTAGAATGGTGGTGTAATTAGAGCTTGTTATGGCAATTTATGACAGCATAACAACATATCTCAGGGAAGCTGTTGGTTAATCTGTCACTGTCAAAGCAGTCGATGATGTGGAAAAGCTTTCAAAAGGTTCGGGTTGGTGAGATATGTTTTAAAACTGGCAATGAACAAGTGACTTTTCATATTTGCACTATATCGAGTTGTGAAGACACTCTCATTAACATCCAATATTCATTTGGAATGCTTATATGTGGAGTCTGCTGATTTATCCAAAATAATTCCCTGGCAGGGGGAAGGGATTTTGAGTACAAAATAAAAATGTAACCTGGGAGATGATCTTACATGTTGTGCTAAAGGGAAGAGAGGTTGTAGTGCTCTAAGCGCACATGCTGATTTGTCAAGAGATGACTTACAGGGAGCTGTGCTGTCTTTGGGGCAGCTAATGTTAGGTGATGACAGCTTTTGGACTCATGCAGAGTTCTGAGAGGGTTTTATCGGAGCAAAATATCACTAACAATCTGCTGCCTAGAAGAGAGGCACTAATTACTAGTTCTAGGCCTCAGTGTGTCATGATAGAGGGACGTCTAAAAGGACTGTGGTCTGCACAAAATTTGAAGAGAGATTGCTTGTTAATGCAAAATCTTGGCATATCAGAGTTTTTGTTGGAGAGATATTCTTTTGCTGCAAAGTTGCTCGGGGGGGGAGGGCAGGAATTATATTTTTGCTCCAGATAAAACTCTGCTCTGAACATCAAAACTGTTGCACACATGCTTTGCTAAGCTTCCTCGGAAGCTCAGCCTATTCACTGGGTAAAGTTCACACCTCATTGCTAGTTTACTGGCATGCTGACAAACCATAAATCATTGCAGAAGTTATGAAGAATGGAATTACTGACAAAAACATTTCGTGAGTTGCCTTATGCGACCCTGAAAGTTCATTCAGACGTACTGAGTACTGAGTAGGAGCTGAATGACGCAAAGAAATTAGTTACCCTAGAGTTCATCGGTTATTGAAAATGAAAAATAATTCAAAGCCATTTTTGATAGCAAAGACGTCAAACATTCTCTCAGCGTCGAAACTGTAAAACATTGATTTCTTTCTTGTTCTTATGTGAATAATTTGATTTGGTAAATTGGCTCCTTTTCTATAGCACTTTTCTGCTCTTATTGACCACTCAAAGCACTTCACACTACAAGCCACTTTCAACCATACTCACAGACATTTAAAGAGCACTTCTTATGTCATACATACAGCTTTCTCTATTGTACACTCACCACTTATACGTGGGGAGGTGCTTTTCAGGTTTGATGTCTTGCCCAAAGTTACCTGTGCACTGAAGGAGCTAGGCATCAGTCACCTTACCTCCACGGCTTGTTAGGGAAAAACAAGCAATTCAATTTACAATGGAGTTTAGTACCATTAGAGTTTTCAGTTATTTATTCTTACATTTTTGCTTCATTCTTTTTCTGAATATTGAAGATGAATTACTAGATACTTGAAGCCCCTGGCTATAGAACTGTTAGACTCTGTGTCTATATACAGTTGTTTTTGTTGTGGAACCATCGAGGACTCGATTTTAAGAGCAATTCTTGCAGGAGCTGTTGCTAGGCTACAAAACATATTTGTTAATGTCATTAAGTCCTGCCACATATTTATTTTGTTTGATTGATGAGAGGGAAGTAACTGTTGCTGTGTTCCCAAAGTTAAACTTTCTACTTTCCACATCCACTCAAACTGCTGAGCCCTGAGGATGTTTTTGTACCAAAGACTGCGTTCATAGAATTTACATGGGGAAAAAAAACATGAGAGTGAATGCTTACTGCCAACATGCCACATGCCCCATCAGTATGATAAAAAAGTGAGGGTCACCCTGCAGCTAACCTTGAGTGGGGCCTTTTTAGCCACCACAGAGCAGGTAAATTTTAGAGACATATTTGACAGATTAGCTGCCGTATAATTTAGACTGTGCAAACTAAACATTATAAAGTGGCACATGTACAACCCTGCAATGAAATTTGCCATCAGTCTATCAATTATTGATATTCAAATTATATTCAATTATCAATTATTCAAACTGACAAAACTCTGATCCAGAAAAGATTTATGCAGACATATTCTCCACTCATCTGCTACTTCGATATGGACAGCTCAGTTTTTCAACTGCTTGTTAATGTAAATATCTAATCAGCAAATTACATAACAGCATGTGATTTTGACCCTGTCCACATAGCCAAGATCACATGCTGAAGTTTAAACTGAACGGGGAGAAAGGTAATTTAAATGACTTTGAACTTGGCATGGTTGTTGGTGCCAGACAAATTGGTCTGAGTACTTACAAAACTGCTGATCTACTGAAATGTTCCAACACTAGAGGTCTACAGAGAATGGTCAGAAAAAGAGAAAATATCCATTGAGCGCTAGCTCTCTGGATGAAAGTGATGTGTTGATGTGAGAGATCATAGGAGAATAGCCCTTCTTCTTCTAACTGATAGGAAGGACAGTAACTCAAATAAGCACTCATTATATCTGATGAATACAGAAGAGCGTTTCTGACCAGCAGATGAAGAAGCAGATGGACTGCAGTAGCAGAAGGCCACTCCCATCAGCTAAAAGTAGGAGACATTGCCTAGTCTGATTACTGTCAACTTCTGTAGACGTCAGATGGTAGATTCATCATTTGGAATCAAAATATGAAACATAGGATCCACCCTGTCTTGTATCAAAACTCAAGCTATTAGTGGTGGTAGTATAATAGCTCTTTTGGTGCACTTTGGCCTCCTTAATACCAACTGAGCCTTATCCCTCACTGACAACACTGGTGACAGATGGCTGCCCCTCTCTGAGCCTGTTTCTGTCAGACGATTCTTCCTGTTAAAAAGGAAGTTTTTACTTCACACTGTTGTTTCCCAGTGCTTGCTCATAGGGATCATCTGAATGGGGGGGCTTATCCGTATTATTGTAGGGTCATACAGTAAAGAACCTTTAGAATGTTGTTCTGATTTGGCGCTATATAAATAAAACTGGATTGAATTGAATTAACAAGAACTGAATTTAATTGTTCATCCCTTTATGACCATGGTGTACCCATCTTTTGATTTCTGCTTCCAGCAGGATAATGCACCGTGTCTCTAAGTAAGAGTAAAGTAATTCAAAATCTCAATGATAATTGCTGCATTTCTTGGACATGATAAATGGCCGGTGATTCAAAACATCAATTCTCCAATGTCAACAAAACTCTACAGTTAATTTCTCTGCTTTCATGAAATATTCGTAATTCTTCAAAGTATGGTTCCTCTGTTTGCACAGCCGTTGTTCTTTTCTCTTTGGCAGTAAAGAAATTCCCCGTTATGAATGCACTCCATTT